>NC_141468.1:83498269-83533269 GCF_009769465.1 Tauraco erythrolophus
TTAGTCATACTTTTAATCTTCACTGAAATGAGTGATGACTTCTTATAATAAAAAGTTGACAGGCTTACATTGCGCACCGGTGGATTAGTTTCCCTTGGTGATGAGGTTTTCTTTTGTGCGCCATGTGTCTGTTTGATGGAGGTTTAACAGAAAGCATTTTGGCAGAAATTGGATGCAGCAGGGATCATCTGGAGATGGCTGCTGTTCGATATTAACTGCACACAGTAACTTTTTTTTTTATTTATTTTTTTTTATTCTTCAGCCAGGTGACAGAAGCAGCCAAAGCATGTTTTTCCCCTACTGAAAGAAACAGAAACATTTTGGGGGGGGATTATAAAATCAAATGTGTGTGCACGGTATGAACCTCCTTCAGCATCATGTTTAATTTGCTTTTGGCCATTGTCTAAGGAAAGCGTGCCAGTGAGGTGTTCTCTGTAAGAAGTTATCAGACCCATGCACATCTGTAGCATGTACCTTTTTTTCTTAAAAATAAAAAAAAACCCCAACAAACGCAAATTAACTGGTTTTCATCCTTAGGGGAGCGGGGGGTGTTAGTACGAATTTAAACAGGATACTGTTGTAAAAACTGAGCTTTCTGAGCGTGCATGGGACTAATTATTTCTTGGGGAAAAAAAAATCAAAAGAATTTTTGCAGCTTTTAAAAGTTTCTCCCAAGGCACAAGTGGACATAAACAAATATAACTGCTTCCTGGGATCTTTAGCAATGCTCCTTGATAGATGTGATGAAAGCATGAGAGACCATTTAAACGTCAGTTTGAGAGGGATTCAATAGTTGCTTTGAGCCACCTGCATGTGCTCTGACATCCATGTTGCTAGCTGAACTCTAATTTTGCAACAACTGCCTGATTAGTTTATAATTCTGTACCAATAATTGTACTGGACACAAAACGACTCTGTTTTCATGAATACTGAGTAGTTGAAGGAAGCTTTTCTTCAGCTCTTCTGAACACAAAGCCTGCATAAACCATGGTTTGACCAAGCAGGCTTTGCTTCAGGAGATGTCTATTCTTGCCTGTTCACCAAACCTACTTTTCCCAAGTGCAACTGCAAAAAATTCCCTCCAAACAATGCAAATTTTTGATAAGGCTTTCTAAATTCATGCTGTTCTGCCAGACTTACATGCATAAGACCAAGCAGAGAGATTCATACTATGCAAGAATTGTTCTTTCAGAAAACATGCCACACAGGTACTACACGAATTCAACATCAGTTGAACTCAGATACATAAATAACTCTAGAAGGATCAACAGAAATGGTTGAATATAATTTAAAGCATGCCATGCTCATCATGAGTGCTTTTATAATTTGGTGCTAGGTGTCCAGATATGATTGATTTCAATTTTATTTCTTTAAGGAATTTGTGTCAAGTGCCAAATTGTTACCACTAGAATAATAACGAGCACCATCTGAGCACTTTTAGTACTTTTAGAATTTTAGCTGACACTTTAAAAATGTAGTTTATTTTTTTCAAATACTAGAAAACAATAGTCTTTTTTCTATTTCACTGAACTTCTGAGAACAGGAGCAATATGTTTATAATAGAGATAGGAAAAGCTTAATCTGCACTTACCTCAGGTTCAGACAGTCAGCAGTGACAATCCCGCTTTCCTTGTCAAGTTTCAAGAACTCACAATCCTTAATTTAAACACTTGAGAAATCTATGGAGCCTGTCAGTCTAGTTAATGAAGCCTCCTCCTTCCCCTTTTTTAAACAAAATCTGACTTTCTTTAAAGACCACTTAAGGCGTATCTCTGATTATACAAACAGGTTCTGTCCTAGAAGAGTGAATAATCCAATAATACCTTCTTTGCCTTGCTTCCTTCTCCACCCCCAATAGTTCACTAAAGGAATATAACTTCTTTAAAGGTAAGGAGCTAGTCTAAAATAAACAACAGATATGTGCCATTTTCAGTACAAAGAGTATGCAATGCTCAATACAAATTGCTGCTTTGATCAGAGAGCTTCTTGATCTTGGGTCATTTAGAAGGTTATGTACATGAATTAATAATCTCTTTTACATATCTATCAAAACGACTCCATTTTCAGATATTTACAAGACATGAAACTGTCTGCTCAGCATCACGCAGCGTATATGAGAGCAGGTATACATGACAATATAGGAAGAGATGCTGTGCATTCAGTTGTTCAGAAAGTTAGACCAAATATTTGGGTGGATTTAGGCATCTTAACATTAGTTCTCTAGACTAGTTACAGCAATTTATTTAAGAAAATCAGATGCTGAAATAAGACCGATACGTTACTGTGCTAAATGCTGTGAAATACATATTGACATCTCTTTCCCAATGAGTTTACAACCCCCTCTGGGACAAAACACAGTAAATGATTTTACACATGGTATGAGAATATATGAAATGTTTTTCTATTTTGTATTGTAATCATAGAAATCTAGAAGGAAAAACATATGTGACTGGCAGGAACATGAGGTCACATAGTTGAGTTGTTTGTATAAGCTGCGTAAACATGTAAAATTAGTAAACATTAATGGTCAGATTGGCTGCCCATCCCCATCGGCAACAGTTAATTCTGATAATAATTCCTATAGCTTTCATAATAGAAGAGAATCTTGAGACGAAACATTTACATCAACGTTAATTAACATAACTTGTACGCTAATGACAGGCATCTGCATGCGCTGAGAACAGACAACATAGACTAGAGCAGACATGAAAGGATCTATGGCCCTTGATTATTGACAATGGCATCACAGCTGGTAGCGAAATTATCACCAAACAAGGGCAGAATTAGAGGCAGGTAGGTGCAGAGATTTCGAACGATTTTAATTGAAACATAAAGAGATGGAGCTACAGGAGGATCTACATATATCTACATTTACTGTAACATAGTCAGAATTAGGGATCGGAAGAGCTATATTAACCAGAGGTATTTTGAATATGTTGTGGGAATGGGAAACTGGCTGGCTTCGAGAAGGTCAGAGAGGATTACCATAAATGTTGAGTCAAGACAGAAGAAGACAAGGAATGTGAATGTGGAATCTCCTCAGTAAAACCACGCATGGGGCAGGTCTCTTGGTAGTACAGAGAGATGGGTGGAAAGACAGGGTTGCTGTCAGAAAGATTGAGTGAAAAGATGGAAAGCAGAGTGAGAAAATGGTGCTTCAGTTAGACATGAATAACAGCAAGAAGACAGCATTTTCTTCTATGTACAAACTTTAGAAGAAAGAAGCAAAACAAATCATTTTAACTATCTGGATTTTAAAATGATAAGGCTACCAGATCGTGTCAAGATTGAAGACAAACACACAATGACATTGGTTAAGAGCAGAGAAATAGGTTTTGGAAACAGTAATGTAAATATTGCACCACCTCTTATGTGAAAATTCAGCCTAAAGGTTTTCATCTGGTCCAAGGAGGTATCTGGAAATTCTCATTAAAATACCTGTGGTGAAAGGGCTTGGATTTATCACGTCTAAGTGTATGACAGACTCCAATGTAATACCATAAGACAGAGTAAATATTGTATTTTTCACGTATAGGGTTATCAATGTAGACTTACACATCAGATGTTTTTACCGAAGCTTTGGATATTTAGCTTCTGTGTGCATTGTATGTATAAGGTGTGGAAGTCTTTCATCTAGATGCGTAGCCTGATATCCCTCTTAATTTTCAGAGGAGCTACGCTGAAAGATTTCCAGTTCAGTAAATGTTGTTAATAGGGATGTTCTATTTGTATAATGCACATATGAAGCCCAACTCTTTAAACCAAAGTTGAATATACTTTATTTGAAATTATTATATTTTAGTATCCCACATGAAATGGTTGAGCCATCTTTGATTTGAAGCAACTTCTCTCTCACTGAAATTTATCATTATCACACCTCCTGGAAACTGAGGATACTTCAGGCTGTGGGCTAGGGACAGTTGCAGGCTTTCCAGTGAAAAAAAAATGTTGCCCAATATAAAGCAAGAGCCTTACCTGTATGCCAGAAGGTGGGTTGGTTTTTTTTTTTTGGTGGTACCAAGTTCAAAAGTGGCTCTGAATTTCCAGCTTGGACTGAAACGAAACCAAAACGGTCACTCACAAGCAACCTCGCTTTTTATCCAGCACATAGGAAAGACTGTTTTGGGAACAGGTCTATTCATTCTCACTTATGCTATCACTGTCTTTTAACACTCCCTTAGTGTCTGGAACATGCAAATGTTTTTCCCACTTGCTTGATGTGCATCAATCTGTTAACACTTGTCTGCCACATTTTAACTGTTTCTTTTCCAGACTGCATTAGATACTGGAGAGTGTACAAATAAAATGATCCTTGGAGGACTTCACTGTTAGAGAGGTGTGAAGTTGGAGGTTTGGATGTGTCTCTCAAGAAGATTTATACCAGTTCAGGTGTATCCCTTAGCCCTCGTGCAAACTGCTGTCCTAACATCCCTGGGTTGATTGCTGCAGACAGGTCCAGGAGACTGAGGATAAAAGTCTGCCCTTTGCCCAGAAAGAGCAGATCACTGGCCATCAGTCTCATTTCTCTCTCCACATGCTGACCTGAAATCCAGATTGTGCTGGCCTAGTGTATTGATTCCAGTTTTCTCTCTGGCTAGCCTCTCTTTGAGCATACTCCAAAATGAAAGATTTGAGGCTAGCTGGTAGCTAACGTGATGCAGTTTCTTCCTTGAGGAAAGAAAGGGATCCGCCTTGAAAGGGCAATTGATTAATTTAGCCAAGAGAAATGTAGTTGCTCAGGATAAGTAATGCCCTGAGTCAGAGCCAGAGGTCAGGATGAAACAACATTTAAGGTTCCATTGCTTCTGGAGAGGTAAATATGATTTCTGTGACGAAGGCCAAGGTGTTTGTTGATCAGCGGGCAGGGACTAAACTGCTGTGATGTGTGAACGCAGTCCTTGGCAGAGACCCACCTCATCCTCTGAAAGGGTGCGGATTGCCCGATGTTTGCGCGCAATACATGACTACGGACACATAAACGAGGCCCAGGAAGAAAGCATGTCACTACCCATCATTCCTGACACTGGCAGATAAAGAAGGGACCAAAGTCCTGAGCCTACACATCACACGTGGGTATGTCCAACAAAGGTAGCTGAATTAGTCACACACTAGGTCCAACGAGACGAATATCCTGAGTTACAGCCAGTGTGCTTCTGCTGAAGTCAGCGGTGTAAGAGAGATGCAAGTCAGTATGGAACTCGGCTTACTGTATTTCACATACATATTTAAAGCAGTGTGGCTTTGCATGGTACTTTCTAGCTTTATTACATGAATACATATGTTCCTGCTGATGTAATTCTCTTGAAAGGTATAAATAATGGATATTCTTCATAAGCAGTTGACCCCCTGGAAAGACTGAAATCAGAGAGAGGGAGTTTGAGCTACCTTGCACAATTTAGCTTGCACCTGCACTCAAAGTCACTGGATAAAAGTCAGTCAGAGGAATTCCTGTAATGTGTCATTGCCTGCTGCCTCCAGTGTCACTCTGGTCACTAGCACCAAGGAGTCTATTAGACGGAAAAGACAGGGGGAGAAAAACACTTGAAGTAATGTAGCTTGTTAAACTACTGCCTTTCAAGTCTTTGGGGGTATTTTTATTTTATTTTCTAACCAAGAACAATCACTTTGTAACAAAAGGGGTCTTTAGCGTCAAAACAGTTGTGATACCTCCACATTTCCCACAGCCAGCTACAAGAATAAAGGAAACAATGCTCAAATATTGCCATTTCTGAGGCATTTTAGTCCTTTGTAATTTAAAGACTCGGCCAAAACAGAGACCAGACAAGCCTAAGATCCCTTAAGTTCCTTATTCCACTTAAGTACAATATAAAATAAAAAAAAAAAAAAAAAAGGGCAGGAAAACAGCTGCAAGGACTTAGTTTGCAAAAGGCTCATGGATTTTGCCAAAGTAAGAAGCATCACAAAAAGCTAAATCTTATCCACTGTCCTTACTGATGTGTCTGGTCTGCGTAATGGTAACTGCTTCTGATCTGCAGATATGGGGATTACCTTACCAAGATAGCTGTTGTTTTACTTTTTCCAGATTCTGCTTGTGCATGGTTTAACAGGACTGGCTAGGATTGGACAGGTGGAAAAAAGACTGCTATAATGTTTTTGGCTTTCAATGTTTTTTATCTGACAAGAGAATTCAGCTTTTATTTTTCAAAGGAAATCTATATTTTCCACCTTTCCCATCCCACAGACTTTGTACCTTTTATAACAAAGAGTTAGTCGGTGTTACTTAATGCTACCCAGAAATGTTTTAGCACTGGTGGTAAAGTAGCAGGAATACCAGTGTTCTTGGGGTTTTAATCACCAAATCTGATCTAGGCTTGCACCAAGCAGGGTTAGGAGAAAGCTCTTAGTCTTGGAACTTCAGTTGCTCTCATAGTCTAACCACTGGAACAACATCGAGAAAAACACCAGTGTATCTAAACAATAAAGCATCTAAGCAGTTTTATAGACTTGAGAAGGTTCAGCTTCATAAATTGAGAAATGCAGGTTCTCAAATCACTTATGTACTCCTCGGTGGTACACCGGCAACCAAACAAATGCAGAGTCAAGCCTGCGCCAGCAGGAGAATGAAAGAACCAGCCCTTTGTCCCTCCTCACCCAAACAAATTTAATACAGCTCCTTTTGGAGCAAATACAGTCCAATGATATATTCACACATTTAGGTAAAGTCTGACTTTTTTTAAAGCATTAGTGTTAACAGAGTATTCCTCTGGATTTGCACCTTTGTAAATGAGATGAGGCTCCAGCCGGCTGTATACGGTATAATTTTTTTTCCCCCTATGGTTAGTTACAGTATAAACATATCCTGCTTCTTTCATACAGCCACCTGCCATTTTTGCTTTATTGCTGCCAGAAGGTTTAAAGGCATGCTTTTAAATATCTTGAAAGTTTCCTGTTGATAAGAAAAGGTGGTTTTAGCACTTTTAAGTAAACATGAACACACAAACATCACAAATCATGCTTTTTGATAGAATCTACATTAGCTACATGAAACATGAGGGACACAACTGTGGGGGGAAGAGGGAAAAAAAACTCAATTTCTGACAAGACCTAGCAAAAATTATTTGCAAAATGTGGGCTGGAAACAATCAAGTCAGAGTCTGAAACAGCCTTTCTCTGTCTTTTGACTGGGTAACAATCATTGGGCAGTTCTGCAGGTGGGACAGGTGGTTCTGCAGCAGATAGGTACCACGATGAGTACTTTAATCTATTGAAACCTGCAACATGAAGGGGAAAAATGTCTGTTGATGTCCAGGAGAACTACTGTGACACAATAACACAAGTAAGCACTTCTTAAAAGTCACGGTAACATGGGTGCTTGGAATATAATTTCTGGAATACTGTTGCTATTCTTAGACATCTGACACATTGAGACTTCAAAATCATTGACATGTGTTTAAACTCTGTCATACAACACAAGTCCATTCCACAGGCAGCAAATTAAACCACAGGTGACCAGAAGAGAGAATGTTTATCATAAGTCAAGAGTACAGTGCATGGATTTATACTCTAAACATGACCTCCTGGTTGAGTACCTACAAATACATATCCTCTGTCAAGAATCACAAGCTTTGGGATGTCAGCACAGCACCAGATGCATGTTTTACATAAAGCCCAAACTGACAAGTGGTAGATTTATAGCCTCTGTGTTTGGAACAGTTCCTAGAAGCATACAAAGAACAATTAAGATATCCTCTTGAGGGAAAAAGTAAGTGGTGTGGTCACACCATAGACGGTACTCATGGCAAAGGACTCAAGACACATTTAGTCTTATCTGTCTCCATTTGAGAATTTTCCATGAGGAGTTTCCCATTTCTAATGGTTTCTTTCAGTATTTGTGATTCAGCATACTTTAGTCTATGAAATATTAGCCTGATCTCCACTATTTGGATTGAGATATTTTTGGTTGTGGTTTTTTTTTTTTCATAATTAATTAGACTAACTGAATAAAGCAGGATAGTTACTGCTCCTGAATTAGATTACTAAAATATTATAATCTGAGAATGAATACCAAGTTTCTGTATTGTGTCAAGACTCTTGTGCCTTTACTTTAGCAACGGCAAATCACATTCCTGGAAGTTTTACTGGGAAAGTGTCTCTACGTTGTGTTGAAAAGACCTCTTCTGGAGTAACAGATCCAGCACGGGGAATCACACTCACAGATAGCTGCAGACAGATCGGAGTAAATCAGCACAAATAAGAGGAAGAATTTGATCCTGTCTGTGTTTAATCTGTATCGACCGTGACTGCTACCAGCAGAGAATCCCATGTCTGTCCACTCGCTCCTTCTGTTTCACTCACATCTGATCCAGTGTGTAGGAGGCTCTGAGTTGACTTGGTTACTGGCTTGATGGAAAACTAGCCCATCGAATTACAGATCATGAAGGCACATGATTCATTGATCCAGCCCTAAAGGAAAAGACAGGAACACAGTAGTGCAGAAAGGGGAGAGAAGGGCTGACTCTCAGCAGCAGCCTTCAGCTGTGCCAACTGAAATTCAGCGTGAATATGTGCTCAGAGGCTGCAGGTCTGTGGGCACCAGAGCCATCCAAACAGCATGCTGCCCCTTCCACCCACCCTGGTTTCATTCTTTTACTGAGGGCTGTGAGATCACATCCAGTCCTTTACACTGATTTCAATCCTTGCTAGAGTCTGTGACCAACCACTTTAAGTTAATATCCCAGTGGAAAGCTACCAGGCTGTTTTTGCTAGGCTTGTTTTCTGGCATGTGCTTTTTAAGTGTGCTATAATAGAGATAATATGAGCATGTGTGCTGGCACAGGGTGAGGGAAGATCAGAAGATAGGGTAGTGAGGAGAAAGGGGAAGGGGTACCTTTTAGCAACACTGAACTGTTAGAAACTCTGACTTGTAAGAGAAGCTTGGGTTTGGGCAGCTTGGAAATCAGAAAGTAAAACGTCCATCTTCAATGCATAAAATGTCACTTCGAAGAGGTAACACTCATTTCTTCCCCAAAGCCCCAAAAGAGGGGGGAAAAAAAAAAACCAACAAGAAACATGGTTTAATTTCTTAAAAAGTGATTTTGAAGAGTTAGTAGAGAGAAAAGATTTTTAGTTACGCTGCTAGACCAAGCTTAGATAAATACTTGGGTGAAGTTCTAGGCACAGTTACTCCCTCTTGGTGGAGAGAGATCAGCGTGATCATCTCTGCGGTCTTTTCCAATTCTATGTTTGAATGACTTTAACAGTACTGTTCTAATACAGGTTCAAGGAGATAACCTTCGTTTTTCAGATGTCAAGATAGCATAATTTATAGGAATGTATTCAGAACAGCAAAATACAAAGATCGAGTTATCCATCTGTAATTCAAGCAACATTTGCTCCTGTAACTCATTCATCTGGACAATTTGCAAAATTGGCCTGGCTGTAGTCCTATTTGCGTGATAACAACAGCTGACAAAAGTTCTGGGAGCAGGAAGGATGGCTCTGTAATGAAGGCCTGGAGCTAAGTTAGGCAGTCAAGAACATCCCTTCTCATGGGGTGAAAACAGACATTTTGCGTGAAGAGCACGTGGATATACCCAATGCAAAAAGCTACTCTTATACTCAGAAAGCCTTAAAAAAAATTATTTCACTTAGGGAGAGGACATGAAACTGGGAGTCAGAAGACATTTAAGTTCCTATGTCATCTCTTCCCACCTTTATCTCTTTTGTTTGTCAGGACTTGGAGTTGGTGTGTTAATGCCCACGTTGGTCAGTTGGCCCCCTTGCAGCAAGCAGGGATGGATGTCTCACTGCACCGTGGCACAGTCTCCAGTGGGACAGGCCCTGAGCCTGTGCCTGCAGGGTCAGAAAACTGACCACGGCAGCAGGAAAACTGGCTCAAAAAATCTCTTGTCCTGCCCTGACCACCTATATCCACCTCCTCCTTGTTCAGGCCCCTCTTGAGCCCTAGGTGTATCACTTCTTGTAGGACCACATGGTAAAACGGCAGACTGAACTGATCTGAGCTTGAAACAGAGATTTTACCAAAAAGCCAAGGTCCTGTAAATAGTTGTATCAGCACCTTTTAAGAAATGGGCCTGCAGAAGAGAAGGAGTGAGTGCGGTGAGAGGGAGAGGGCGAAAATTTCTTGTGGTGGCTTTTCTATCAAAACAACAGTCTTGGGAAACAACAGGCTCAGCCAGGGGCCCAAGCTTGTAATATTAATTAAGTAACAACATTAGAATAACAGGAATAGCTCCTTTTTGTTTACTTGAAGCAACTTTCAATTTGCACCACAGTAATTGGGAAAAATTTGGGTTAGGGCAAGACTTTTCAAGCTGATATAGTAAAATTAGTACGGAAAGATTGAGATACATCTCCGATGGTGGAGGCAGAATATATATCTTTAACAGGAAAATATTGGGAATGCAAGTTCGTGGTTTTGTGGGTTTTTTTTTCTCCCTGCCTGTGTCTTCAAAAGGAAAAAGTAGAAAGTTCCAGCTATAAAAGGTATTCGTCAAGAACAGCCATCGGCCAGCACCACAAATGAGCAACTCCAGTGTGAAAACATTTTCAAAGTTCTAAATGAGTTGTCCCTGTGGTAATAAAGAAAGGCTGTTTTACAGCATGACAGTATGTAAGACAGCATTGTCAGCTATAGTTTATTTAAAGCACAAGGCCTGTAACAGGAAAATAATGACTTTAATAAAATTTACTATTGACTTTGTAGGCTAAAATCTTTCTGTCATCAGGAATACAGAAAAACAACCTGCCTGAAAGCCCTTCACTTAAATATATTCCTTTAATATTTCAAAGCAACTTGTGACTTTTTTTTTTTTTAATATACATGCTACTTCAAAAGATGCTGTAGTGGGGTGGAAATTAGTATTTTTAATAGAAAGTTGGAATTGCTTACATAAGGGAAAAACTGGTAATGACCTATGACACTGTCTACTGAAAGCAACATTTGAGGAAACTGCAAAAGCAGTTAATGCAATTCCTTGAAAAGCTGTATAAAGCTATGTCACAAATGAATGATTTATAAATTACTGAACGTCCTTCTCATCTAGAGGATATCTTTTAATCATGCGCTGTAGTTTTCTCTGAGTGAACTCCAAAGAGCCTGCTGCAGAGATGCACAGAAATCTACAGCATGTTAACAAGGTTGGGGTCACTTCTAAGAATTGAGGGGGGAGCAAAAAATAAAAAATCCTCACATTCGGCATGATTTTTCTTTCGAACCAATTTGATTAAATGCACTATAGCTCAACGGTAGTGTGTGAGAGGTCATGCCTTTTATACGAAAAACTGCAGAATTTTCATTCCTTTAATGTTTTTTTACATAGTTAAAATAAACTGTGGTAAAAAGTTTCCCAACAGCATATGACAGCTCAATTTAGAGGTGAAACCTTTTAATAAAATCTCATGAAATGAATGCTTTGGTTTATGCACTCTGTTTGTGTTTCCCACTGGAGTGCTTAGCATCGTGAAGCAGTGGTTTCTTTCTTTACTGCTGCAGAGCAACATCGTGAAGGAGAGTCTGGAGCCTCAGAACAGAGAAGATACAGCTTAGCCGCGGTAAAATTGTTGATGGAGGAATCTTAATTTACAGTGAAAATGCTTTCCTCTTGAATTAAAAAAAAAATTGCTATTGTGCATTAATTTACATTGCAGATAATTAATTAAAAATGAAGCAAAATATTCCACAGAGGCTTTTTAGAAAGGACTCTGGGGTCTAGAAATAGTATTAAGAGGGGAACCAATTAAAGATTTATCTGTGAATGAATAATTTTGCTAGGACTTTGGCAGCAGAACTGGCTGAAGTCACATTCGTTGTAGCTTTGCCTTGTTTCATGCGCATCCACAAAATCCTTATGTTTGCTGAGGGACATACTGAGGAAGAAGTAATCTCTCCATAAGAAAGCACAGTGCCAGTCTTCCCTAATATACTGCATAAGTACCACCTAAAAAAGTGGCAGTATGTTTCATAAACTCCCAAAAGTTTAAACATGCAGTTCATAGAAAATGTAGTTCATTTCCATGTTCAGAAATGCAGAGCTCATTCGTCCCCTGAGAACTAGAAAGGCAAAAAGGATGAAGATCAGAGCAGGACCAAGTCTGACAAAAACAACCTCTTATATCGTCTGAGCTATACTGGCTCAGTCTATCCATACAGCCAACATGTTATCAAGTGTTGCCAAGAATCAGGCAGCCAATATAATATAAATCATTGGGAGGAAGTATCCCATTGAAAGAATGTTGTGCAGGCCCCAAACTCATAGTCCTGCCAGGTTGTTTGTTGTAAAACATCTGCTGTTTTAGCCTTCCACAGTGGCTTAAAAAGCTTTGCTGTAGTATCGATCCTCTGTTTATATGTATGCTGTTGCATGATGTATTGTCTTTCATCCTTTGTGGGTTTCTGCACCTAGGAATATGATTCTTCTTGGCACGTTGTTCCAGCCTTTCATAATTTCTTATCAAATCTCATGAAGTTTGTCACTCTGATACACTGCAACATAGCAAACATACCTGCCCAGACTTAGGTTCATCTCTGTGTGTTGTCTCATTTGGCAGTGGTCATCAAGACTTTTGAGGGTTTCTCCAATGTAATCTTAGAAGAGGGCTTTATGGGTCTGCCAGATTTCTGTAAATGTCAAGGTCACTAAAGATGAACTACTACTCCTAAGTGCTACAGCTGGCTTCAGCCCTGTAAAGAACACTGGAACTACAAAAGCTGCAAAATCTGATTTTTGTATGACTCCTCAAAGACTCAAGGGTAAGAAGAAATGTGTATTACTGCTTACGAATATTTAATCAAATCTTTAAAATAAAGTGTAAAATACAGTGCAGATTTTCTGGGTGGCGCAGAAGGGGAAAGGGAGACCAAGATATCTCTAAGATGGACATTTAAAGTGTCCCTCCTTCACTCCCTCTCCCATCCACTTTAATCCAGGTCTCATGCCACGCACTAAGGACTTAGCTAGGGAGTGACCTAACGGAAAGGATGTGCTCACACTTGATCTGTTGCAGGAATAGACCTCAGGCCTCATATTCAAATCAGTGTTTCACTTACTTCTGAAATAAGATGTTGAATCCCTTTTTAAAAGACCCACTTTTCAAGACATATCAGCCCTCAGAAATTTCTATGCTCTTTAGTAAGAAATGCTGAGAGCTCATTGCTTGGAGAAAAAATCAGGTCTAAAGAACTTCAGTCTAAATTTTGGAGCATGTCTTAGACTCCATCTCTTCAAAGCCTATCCCTTATGTTTTATCCAAACTGCAAGAGGATAGTTTTATTAATTTCAGCTGGAGGTTATTTTGTCTTTTATCTTATTTTTCAAGGCATGTGTGAGCGAAGGGAAAGACTTCAAATCTATAGCTCATCAACTTTAACAACTTTTTTTTTTTTTTAAGGCAAGATTCATATAATGCAGAACACAGGACATTTATTCATTAAACTCTTCCCTGGGGTCTCAGAAACTCCAGCCTTCCTACAATATACTGGGCAGGAGGAGGAGGATCAGGCAAGACAAGGGAGAGAAACAACCATTTTCAAGAGAACCTCATTATCTTGTAAACCTTTTAGGGATGTACCTACTTCATTCTCTAGTTGTTCTTTTTGCACTTTTCTGACATTTCTTTGCTGCTTAGTAAAGATATTGGCAATTACGCGCTCAACTGCAGGAACCACATTACCTTCAAAATAAAAATAAACATCACTTGACAAAGACATGCCAGGTAAATAGTGCTTTCTGATGTGCAACTAAAAATAACACATAGTCCTGAGAGGTGAAATAGGACGCCTAGGCACCTTCTAGTCATGCCTCCCAAGCCTGGATAAATAATGGCTTTGTGTCATAGTATCTGTATTTGAGGCTTCTGAATTATCTCGGAAGCTAGATGGCTTAAATCAAGCTCATATATGATCCTTAAATATATTCTGCTTTGAAGGATGACCTAACATAGGTAATTAAGGAGCCAATGAGGCAGGTGCCCTTCTGGACCTCATACTTGCAAACAAGGAAGAATTGGTTGGGAATGAGAAGGTCAGGGGCGACCTTCGCTGCAGTGACCATAAGATGGTGGAGCTCAGGATCCTAAGAGGAGGAAATGAGTCAAAAAGCAGGATTACAGCCCTAGACTTCAAAAGAGCAGACTTTTCCATTTGCAGGGACCTGCTTGAAGGAATTCCGTGGGATGTGGTTCATGAGAGAAGAAGGTCCAGGGAAGCTAGTTGATTTTGAAGGATCACTTCTAGCAAGCGCAAGAACAGTCCATCCCTAAGTTCAGAAAATCAAGCTAAGGTGGCAGGAGGCCTGCATGATGAACAAGGAGCTCCTCGTAAAACTCAAACATAAGAATGAAACATATGGGAGGTGGAAGTAGGGTCAGAAGGAATATAGAGGCTCTGTTCAAGTATGCCAGGACGGAATTAGGAAAGCCAAAGCCTACCTGGAGCTGAATCTGGTAAGGGCAAGAAAAACGGCTTCTACAGGTATATCAAAAGTTAAAGGAAAACTACTGAAAATGTGGTCCCAATGTTGAACGAGTCAAGAGACCGGTGACAGTGGATATGGAAAAGGCTGAGGTCCTCAATGGCTCAGTCTTTACTGACAAGACCTGGCTTCAGGAATCCCAGGCCTCTGAGGTTCATGGGAAAGTCTGAAGCAATTATGATTTACCCTTGGGGAAGGGGGACCTGATAAAGCTGGATTTAAAAAAATCTAGGCATACGCAACTCCATGGTGCCTGATGGGATGCACCCTTAAAAGCTGAGTGAGCTGGGGAATGTCATCGTAAGGCCACACTTGATTCATTTTGAAAGGTCATAGTGACTGGGAGAGGCTTCTGAGGACTGCATGAAAGCAAAACTCCTGTCTTCATGAAAGACTGAGGTGCTTAATGCCTTCTTTGCCTCAGTCTTTAATAATAAGGTTAGTAGTTCCCAGGTGAGCTGGCCTATGGTGTCTGAGAGCAGGGAGGGAGAGCAAATCGGAGCTCCTGTGATCCAAGAGGAACAGGTCAAGGATCTGCTTCATCGGCTGGATGCCCACAAGTCTATGGGGCCTGATGGTATCCACCCGAGAGTCCTGAGAGAGCTGGCGGATGTCATTGCCAAACCCCTGTCCATTATCTTTGGACAGTCTTGGCTCACTGGGGAAGTTCCGCTGGACTGGAGGCTGGCGGACGTTACCCCCATTTACAAAAAAGGGCGGAAGGAGGATCCGGGGAACTACAGGCCTGTCAGTTTGACCTCAGTGACGGGCAAAGTCATGGAACAGGTTATCTTGAGTGCTATTAATGAGCACATACAGGTTAACCGGGTGATCAGGCCCAGTCAACATGGGTTTATGAAAGGCAGGTCTTGCCAATCAAACCTGATCACCTTCTATGATGGGGTGACCCGCCTGGCTGATGAGGGAAGGGCTGTGGATGTAGTTTTCCTTGACCTCAGTAAAGCCTTTGATACAGTTTCTCATAATGTTCTGGTTGAGAAACTGATTACTGCTGGCCTGGATAGGCACACCCTCCTTTGGGTTAAAAACTGGCTGGATGGTTGGGCCCAAAGAGTGGTGGTAAATGGGGCTAAATCCGGCTGGAGGCCGGTCACCAGTGGGGTTCCCCAGGGCTCAGTGCTGGGTCCAGTTCTGTTTAACATCTTTATCAATGACCTGGATGAGGGGATTGAATGTACCCTCAGTAAATTTGCAGACGACACCAAGCTGGGAGGCTGTGTCAATCTGCTCGAGGGTAGGGAGGCTCTTCAGAGGGATTTGAACAGACTGGATCGTTGGGCTGAGGCCAACGACATGAGCTTTAATAAGGCCAAGTGCAGAGTCCTTCACTTGGGGTATAAAAACCCCAAGCATCGCTATAGGCTCGGGGAAGAGTGGCTGGAGAGCTGCCTGGCGGAGAAGGACCTGGGGGTGTTGGTTGACTACCGGCTTGATATGAGCCAGCAGTGTGCCCAGGTGGCCAAAAAGGCCAATGGGATACTGGTGTGTATCAAGAATAGTGTAACCAGCAGGAATAGGGAAGTGATCCTGCCCCTGTACTCGGCACTGGTGAGGCCGCACCTGGAATATTGTGCCCAGTTTTGGGCCCCTCGCTTTAAGAGAGAGATTGAGCTCCTGGAGCGAGTCCAAAGAAGGGCGACTAAACTGGTCAAGGGGCTGGAAAATAAAACTTATGAGGAGCGGCTGAGGGAGTTGGGACTGTTTAGCCTGGAGAAGAGGAGGCTGAGGGGAGACCTGATTACAGCCTACAAATACTTGAGAAGGGATGGTGGGGAGGTAGGGGAAGGGCTCTTTACATTAGTGATGGGTGATAGGACAAGAGGAAATGGGTATAAGCTTAGTCAGGGGAGATTCAGGTTGGATGTTAGGAAGTATTTCTTCTCTGAAAGGGTTGTCAGCCACTGGAATAGGCTGCCCAGGGAGGTGGTTGAGTCCCCATCCCTGGATGTGTTTAAGAATAGGGTGGATGAGCTACTTAGGGATATGGTTTAATGGGGATTAGGGACGGTTGGACTCGATGATCTCTGAGGTCTTTTCCAACCTAGAAATCTATGAATCTATGAAAGACTAGAAGGAGGATTTGGGGAACTACAGGCCTATCAGGCTCATCTTGATCCCTGGAAACAGGATGGAGCAACTAATCTCAGAAGCTATTTCCAAACACGCAAAGGACAAATAAGTGACTAGGAGTAGTCAGTATGGATTCATGAAGGGGAAATCATGCTTCATCAACCTGATAGACTTCTATGACAACAACTCTTAGTGGGCAACCAGTAAATGTTGTTTATCTTGACTTTTGCAAGGCTTTCAGTACTCTCTTTCAAAACTTCCTCATAGAAAAGTTGATGAATTATGAGCCAGATAAACGGACAGTGAGGTGAACTGAAAACTGTAGGAACTGCTAGGCTTAAAGGGTTATGATCAGCAGCTCAAAATCCATCTGGAAGCCAGTCACTAGGGGCGTACCGCAAGTGCAGATATTGGTGCCAACACTGTTTAACATCTTCATTAGTGATCTGGATGATGAGGCAGAATGCACTGTCAACACATTTACAGATGATCTAAAACTGTCAGGAACAGTTGAATGTGCTGCCATCCAAAGAAATCGTGACAAGTTGGAGAAATGGGCCGACAGGAATTTCCTGGAGTTTGACAAAGGGAAGTACCAGGTCCTGTACCAGTGAGGAATAACTCTATGCACCACTACACACTGGAAGCCTACCAGCTGGAGAGAAGCTTTGCAGAAAAAGACCTGAGAGTCCCGGTGGACAGCAAGTTCAACGTGAGCCAGTGGTGTGCCCTGGAGGCAAAGAAAACCGAGAATATCCTGAGTTGATTTGAAGAGCATTGCCAGCACGTCAAGAGAGGTGGTGTCTCACCTCAGTTCAGCAGTGATGAGGCCACATCTGGAGTGCAGGGTTCAGTTGCAGGCTCACCAGTATAACAGCAACAAATGAGGTTCTGCAGTCAGTCCAGTGAAGAACAGCGAAGACAAAGAAGGGACTGGAACATCTGTCAGATGAGGAGAGGCTGAGATCTGGGACCATTCAGCCTGGAGAAGTGAAAGCTCATGGGGGATCTGATCAATGTGTATAAATACCTGATGAGAGAGTGTAAAGAACACAGAGCCAGTCTATTCTCAATGGCGCCAGTGACAAGAAAAGGTACAGTGGGCACAAACTGGATTTCCAGTCAAACTTAAGAAAAAACTTTTTTTTACTGTAAGGGAACTTGAACATTGGAACAGGTTGTCCAGAGTGGTTGTGGAGTCTCCATTCTTGGAGATAGTAAAAACCTAGCTGGACACAGCCCTGGGCAACCTGCTGTAGCTGACTCTTTTTTGAGCAGAGAGGTCCAGCTAGACAAACTCTACAGGTTCCCTCCAAACTCAACTACTCTGTGATTTTCTGATTATTATACGTAAAATCTCTGTAGTTGGAGATCACATAACATACAGATACAAAGGAATGCTAAAGCAGGTTGCAGAGGACCACTTCCCTTTCAGAAAACCCAGGAAAACTTGTTTTTTCTCTTCTTTTCTCTCTCGTTTTCTCTCTTTTTTTTTTTTTTCTTCAGTTATTCAGTAGAGAAAAGGAATGGGTTTCTGGCTTGTATTGATTGCTCAGCTCCATATCTCCCAAAAGATCCCACATTCAAATACTTATCTTCCACTTTGTTATTTTTGATCGATTTGAATAGAAGCTGATCCTGCTCCTGATGTAAGACAATGGCTCCAGTCAAAGCCAGCTTGAGACAGTGGCTTGTCAGCTGTTTACGGTAATGGAGTGCCAGGCGTGTTTAAAGCTCTAACAGTAAAACTTCATCCCAGCCCTTGAACTGTTGGAATGACACCATGTACAGAAACTTCCTTTTTGAGGATAACAGTTATAAACACTGACTTCAACACAGTTGAAGCTGTAGCTGTTCCTTCCTTTACCTTGTCCTGTATCATACGTGGAGAGAATTCCAATTAGCACACAGAGATGCCTCATGAGCAAAGAGCATCACAGCTGCAGGCAACTGTTTGGTTACAGTTAGAGTTGTCTATAGCAAACCTAGAGACTCTAGAAGAATGTTGTTTTCAGGAAAATCCTGGTCTAGATCTCATCATTTATTTTTGAGAAAACTTCTATTCTTCAGTAGATGTTCTGCTCTTTCATTTTTTTGAATCTCTCTTGCAATCAAATAATAGCACAAAAAACGTCAGTTCCTTTGTGGTTTACAATCTCATTGACCAAAGCGTAATGCATTCCTTTTCCCCAATACCGTTTAAGAGGCAGGTAATTTGAACAATTTTAGCTTCTCCCTTGCTTTTGTATTCACACAGTATACACTAAAATTATGCACAAGATTCATCAAAGCTGAGCTGTGCTGCTAAGTGTGTAACTCAGATATAGAATGAGCCATTTAAAGAAGTTATTGATGCCAACATTAAATTTACAATTATTCATAAAAGAAAGCCATTTGAAGAATTCCCCGTGCTGCAAGTACACAAAATACTTTGCTACGCATAAGAAATTACATTTATTAATAGCCCTTTTTGCCAGAATCTCATTTCACCAAAGGAAACTTCATCTTCCAATGGGAATAAGAATCACGTGAACGTCACAGATGCTACAAGTTTATTCATCATAACATCATCATCCAACTATCTCATAACAATGACGTTTCAAAGCAGGCAGTTGTCTAAAATGTAGGATACAAGAAAACTTAGATATAAGATATTATTGTAATTAACTAATTAACTACAACAGGTGTAACTACACCCTTTTTTTCCCCCTTGGTTTCATACATAGTGCTAGAAATGCTTCATTAAAATCTTCTTGTAACATTTAAGTTATATATGATATGAAAATTTCTTTATTTATGATGTTTCACTTAGTCCCTTGCAGTGATAGTACACAGAGATCTCATATCTAGGGCCTCAGTTTTCCAGCCAGCTGGGCTGCAACCTTATTTACAAACTTTTTTAGAAATACCATGATTGTAAGAACAATTGAGCATCTCACATTGGCTTTGGTAGGATATGTAGTTGATCAGTAGTTCATAAATCAGAATGATCTCTAGCTAGGAAAGCTAAGATTAAGGGCTGTAAAAGATATATTTGCATAACTCATTATTCAGGAAAATAAAGTTTTAGAGGTGTAAATAGCTAAGTTATAAAAACAGGTTCTTTTTTTTTTAGGCAGGATCATTTTGCATAGAAATTTTGGTACAAAAGTGAAAATTCAGCTATTTAAGGCTAGAGATACTTAGACTTCCGAATTTTAAAGGTTCATTTTTCCTTTCAATAGGATTTTGGGGAAAAAATGAAAGGTAGAAATACCTATAAACCCAATCTCTTATTGAAACCAGTTAATAACAGAGTATATAGGCATCATTTATTTCTTCATATACTACTATAACATGTCTATGTTTTCCCTATTCTCACTAGCAGTTTGGATTTTCGGTTTGTTTTTTCAAGGATCTCAACCTTTGCATTCTTTTTATTTAAAATGAAGAATAGAATGGCAGATGAGGTGGCAAAAAGAGATGCTCTAATAAAATTGCCAGGATGATATGAGAGGTTTTTTTCATTCCTTTTTGAAACATGATCTCTCTGTAATGTAGATGGGGAGGACAGCCCAATAGTTTCATATCTGTTGTAGGAGGACTCCCTTTGACTGAATACATACCCAAAGGGATAGGGTGGCCATCCTGCTACTGAATATGAGCCACCATCACCACCTTCCCTTTTTTCAAAGCAATCTTGAGGTGTTTGCCAGTCTTCTATAAAATAAGGAATTCATCTTCACAGTTTCTTCTTTGAAGTAGTTCTTCCCTAATAGACTTGTACCCTTCAAATAAAGCCAGCTCCTACCTTCCTTAGCTGGCCTAGAGTGTGTTCAGACATCTCTGTCCAAGTTCTCAACACTTACATTCTTGGTTTCTTGGCCACTATGTTTTTAAAGGGCTGCATCAAAACACAGTTTCAGATTGTATGATGCAATCTGTAAAGAGTTTGTGGACACTCCAAAACACAACATTTGCTTTTACACGAGAATTGGTTGGGGTTTTTTAAGAAAGGGTCCCCTGGAGATCTTCTTGAGTTTTACGTACATAAATGAAAATTCCTGGCTGAGATCATAACATGGATAATGGGCAGAGAGATGAGTTCATCCCTCTCCAACTCCTGCTGTAGAAAACCTAAGTGAAGTGAGTCAGTTGATCCCTCATATGTGCCCTATTCAGTTCCTCCTTTCCTGCAAGTATCAGCACTAGGACTTGTCAGGACAAGCAGTTACCTGTGAAGACCACACTAAGAAAAGCTTGAGACTACCTGAATGACAGTAAAAGCAGCCCTGGACTTTTTGCAGGCTTTTCCAGAGCCAGATGCCTGGTATTAGTAAAGCATGGCAGGGTCTAAGGTCTATGTGGCAGACCCATCAAGCAGGTTATCTCAGGATGAAAAAAGGAAAGCCTAAGTTCTGGGAGACTCTAAGTGACCATGGTTGCAGGAGTCCAGGTGAGGCTTGCCTACGAGACCACTGTAGCGTTCATGACCACAAAATTCCAGAGACTGACTGAGCCTCAGGCAGGCTGTGATCCATGAACCACTTGCCAGGCACATGAAAACCTGGCTCTGCTGAGAGCTATGAAGCAGGATCTTGAATACCCTGAGTGACAAGACTGGAGCCCCACCTTCCTGAATTTCCACAGTCCATACAAAGCAGGCAGGGATCAGAGCCTAAAATCTTCAGAAAAGGACTCCAAAGGCTATGGCTCTGGGGTAGAAAAGAAAAATTCAGAATTATAAAAAGGCACCTTTGTAAAATTAGAACATCTTTTTGATATGTGTTTACATCATTTAGTGACATACTTTTACTTAGAAAAATATAGTTTAGCAGTTTTGAAGTGGTCTTCTTTGAGTCCTTGATGACTCAAATTATATTTTTTAATTATGTACATCTGAAAAACTCAGAACTAATGAAGAGAAGAGAAGAGAAGAGAAGAGAAGAGAAGAGAAGAGAAGAGAAGAGAAGAGAAGAGAAGAGAAGAGAAGAGAAGAGAAGAGAAGAGAAGAGAAGAGAAGAGAAGAGAAGAATAAAACCTGACATTTGGTTGACTCTGGTTCTGGCTTATTGCCAACACAGGCAGTAAGTAACTCTAGCCTGTGGGCTGATTTTCTATTAGTGGTTAAAGTCCATTAAGCATGGTCCTAGAGCACATCTTCCAGTTTAGCTTCATCTGAAGGGAATACACTTCTACGGCTGGAGACCTCACCATGGTGTAAAACATGGGGAGCAGGGGCCAAGATTTTCACATCAAACCACGTGCCTGGTCAGAATTAAAATTTTAATGCAGACGCACCAAGACACAGTTCAGGGCTTTACATATTTTCTACTATATCAGGAACTGCTACTTTTATCTGGTTTCAGATGAGCCAGACTGCAGTCAAGGGGACCATGACACACTAATGTTGACCTTCATGGCTCTAACTTAGGTCTTAGGGTGCTTGTGACCTAAAAAGTTGACTCTGCATACTCTATTCTCAGAGGATTTTCCCTGACTCGTGTTTATAGCGGTATTCATAGTTCAGTAGTTGTAATGCCAGGCTATGGGTCAAGTCTCTGCTTTTACATTAAACATATATTTTCTTTCTTCTTGCCGTAACAACTCATTCTCAGGACTTAGCCAGACTGCTTAGAGGGAGGTCAAACAGACATTTATTTTGCCAGGGATGTCTATTTTATTTACTGTCTAATGCAAAATAAAGACTCATTTTTTTACTCCAAAATCAGTTTTACTCACCAGGCCAGAATGTTCTAAGACCTCCGTTCAAACGACTCACAAGGGCCAGTGAAGATGAATATAGCAGAGCAGGCATATGAACCTGGCTTCTCACAGCAGATGAATGTCTTAACTACTGACTCTCCTGAAATGAATGAACTCGGTTCTTTTCTTCTTCTTCCCTCTCTCTGGAAATTAAAATCTGGACCTGCGAATTTTTTTCCAATTAAAGTTTCAATGATTTTGGCATGTTCTAACAAAACCATTGCATCAAAAATGCCTTATACATAATTGGTTGAGCCAACAGATGTCACATTATGGCTTAAGCCCTCCTGAGCACTAAGGATCAGAAAGTGGCATTTTTAATAAAAGAGCTTTTTCGTCAGTAAACCCCAGACATGACCAGTTGATAGATTAATGTCTGTGTGCCTCCACGTTGCCCACAGATGGTAGAATAATCTTGGACTGGTTTTCTTGGACAATGACTTGATATTTTCTTCATAAAACATATTTCTAGAAGCCATTAAGATCTGTCAGATTAAAAGAAAATCTCCAATGCCTTGAGGAGTCAGAAAAACAAAAATTATACAATTAATTCCTGTTTATATAAGGCAAGCTCAACTCTAATTTTGTCTTCGATATATAACCAGCAGCTAATTTTCCAGTAACCGCTCTTGTAAGCACTTACTGAATTCCATTGTTTAATAACCATAATGTTTCCAAGATAGGTTTTTTTTAACAGCTTCACTTGTCTTACCACACTTTCAAATCAATCGTGATCCAAACCTAAAATTCAATAAATAACACATTATGTCCAAGGGCAAGTTTGGTCATTTGATGTCCTAATTTTGAGAAATTTCACTGAAGTTTCGGAAGCAAGAGAGAGTACTCTGCTTCTCATTGTCTCTGAGTAGGTATTTAGCCTATTGTATAGCCATGTGCACAGTCATTCACTTAGGGATTTCAAGCCATTTTCGATTTTGGCTCTTTCTACGCAGACATGCTACGTGCCAATTCAACCTTCTATTTGCATCCATGTGATATGATTTACCATGCAGTAAGTGTGTTCCCAGAGTGGAGTAATTTTTATAGGGATAACAACAGTGCTATATTAAACTCAGCTGAGAGCCAAAGAAGGAAAAAATTTCCATGGTTGCTACCCTTGCCAGCCGTGCCAAGGAATTAATTCTAAAAACTAAATTAATTTACACAAAACACATCTCACTCCTATTTTTGGTGATCAGCGTTAGATTATTTGTTATACTTGTCAGACGTCACTGGCAACATACCAACATCAGAGAATGTCTACACTCCCAGTAGAAGCGAGTTTGGTAACTTTGACAAATTTCCTCTGCTTACCTTTAGTAGAATCACTTGCTACTATGGTCAGAACAAGCGATGAGTCGCGATGCATTTTGTCAGAGACTTTGATGTCTATCCACAGACGGAATGCCAGGTAGGGGATGATTTGTTCATGTCACATACATATGTATAATGCATGTTGTCTCCTTTACAGGTATGTGTGTATATATATATATATATATATATATATATACTGGGCTATATACACAGATCAAAATTGGGCAGAGCTTTGTGAAAGCTTCTGAAACAAAGAAAAGAGAGTTGAAGAAGTTGGAACAATTTTCTAATGTAAGTCGAAAAGCATCATATAGCTTAAGGAATAACGGTAGGTCTCTGAGGTATGGCCCAAAATACTCAGAGGGTCAGAACTCAAGCATGAGAATTTTAGTGATCCAGAGGCTTCTATCACAGAGACAGATGACACATTAATAGAAGAGGCTTCAGAGAGCTTTAACATGTCTAAGACTCACAGGAAATAAAAACTCCTGACCATTTCTCATTCAGGATGACCACAGGGAGGGACAGGAGGATGAAGATCAGAATGACCAGTTGTGCAGTGTTTGTAGTCTCACTTGGCATGTGCGAGTGTCCAAGACCCTCTTCTCATCTCGATTCCCCCCACCTGTGGTTCATCCAACTGTGAGGACATTTCTGGAATGGGCTTTTACTTCCTCTCAAATTTCCAACCTAGATTAAAAAAATGTTCTCTTCAAAAGTTTAGTGAAAGCCAATGGCTTTCAGTAAAAAGTAATTTCAGCTTCAGTGAACTGTAGGGTGTTTTTTTCTAAGCAAGAAACATTGGGATGAAAAATTAACAGCCAGCTCTAGATCATACCACTTGTAAGTCCCAATGCAGTCATGTAGAGCTCGAAAGCTAATTGCTTATAAAGCTGAACGCTTCTTTACATGTGCAACTGCCATATCCTTCACCAAACTTCAAAAGAAGGGGCTTGGAACTGAAGATGGCCTCTAAACTCTTAGACCCTTCATTCTATATTCAGATTCCTCTTACAGTCTGCACCGGAGAGTTATTACATTTCTCCAGTTGACAGAGAAGACTGAGCCAAAGTCTCCTCCTTCTCTTGATTTACAGGAATATAATTAATTCTCAAGTCAACTGAGCTAAAAATGGTGTAAACAAGAGGAAGAACCAGGCCCCTAGGAACAGAAGTACTGCAGGAGCAGTCATCACTTTTAAAACATGGCAACATTTCAGAAAAACACTGCAGATGCTTTGGCTCTGTCCCTCATTCAAGCTGAGCATTGCTTTTTGCTGCTGTACTTTGCTTATTTCTACCAAGTCTCCTTAGGCATTCATGCTAATACCTTGTACTTGATATAAGATGAGTGTTTTATAATTAAGAACATATAGATGAAATACCCAAAACTATATTAAGCTTAAACACATTTTCAAAAAGTTGTAAAATACTCTTGCCAGATTCTATACTCTCAAATGTATTAATCTGAAAAACAACTGGGACTCAATTTAGACCTTCCTGGCAGCAAGCAAGAGAAACGTCAAGCTCAATATTTTACTTTATTGAAGACACTCTTAGGAGTCCATCAGAAAGAACCCTATCTGCCTGGTAGCCAGTGATCAGTGGGAGGTAATATTTAGTATATTAATGTGGCTTTGATTTTTTTTCACACTGTTGATGAATAGTAGTAAACTAAGACCTTGAGCCAATTTCCCCTTCTCCCTTTCTGTAAAAAAAGGCAATGAAACATAGATAAAATTAACAAGATCTTGTATAGTATCAAAGCGCATTCAGTAGGTCCCAAGTTATCCAGATATATAGTTTATTTGTACACCAGAATGTCTGAATTAAAGCATTTGCACAGAAACTGAACACAATTTAAGAGACCCTGTGCTGAAGTCAAGGTTAATTTTGAAACAACCCTTCAGTTTCAAGGCAACTGTATGGATTAGTAAGTGTCTGTGTTGCCAGAAGAGTGGTTTTCATTTGTACTTGACAGTACAGGTAAACCATCATAGAGTTCTGATCATAAATAGACTGCATCTTGGTAACCAACAATGAATTTCAAAAATGAAAGGAACCAAAGCAAAATGCAGAAACTTTTTGCCCTGTCTTCTTCTCAATAAATCAGAATGAATGACAGATGCAAGCAGGGATGCCATCTCAAATGTTAGGATTCATGTCTTCCAGCATATTATATCTGATTAATGCTGTTATTTGTGGGGTTTAAGATTGTGTTGCTGGGGAGTGAGAATATGTTGGGTCCAAAACAGCTGACTGGGGTAAAACTCCTGTAGAATAAATATTCAGATCTTGAAAACACCGTAGAAAGTAAAAATCCAATGGAAGTAAGATAGGAACTCTTAACTAATGCTCTATGGCACTGAATCACATATGGAGCTCCTTGCTTCTGTCAGCGACTTCAGTGGGGCTCTCATGTGAGTAACTGCTATTGGTAGAGATGTAAACAGTTCACAGTCCATTCCACGTAATTAAAAAGCTAACAGGCAGGCAGCTAACGTTGTAGAAAAATCTTTAGACTGACACTCTGGCCTTCAGAAGCAAGGTACTTCACCAATAATGCCTGAATTGCACACTCAGACCACGCAGATTAAGTTTCCTACATCTTGTTGCAGCATGCACTCCACACTAAGGGTTTAGCTGGAATTCTTTTTACGTTTCACTAAGGACAAAGTGAGGAAGAGTGTTGGTCCTGAAGCAAAGTCTCCAAAACATTATTGCGTTCAGTAGCAAATAAGAACTTGAAACATGGTCTCCACTAGCGCAAGCAAGAAGAGACCAAGGACATACAGAAACAGAGGTGTGTATGTCAGCATCTGTGGAAATGTAAGCCAGATACGCAAAGGTTTTGGATTTTGCCGTGATCTCAATAAACAGGAAACCGGTTTTGACAAGATTAGAAGAGATAATACACGTATAGTCAAGTGAAGCAGAAATAACCATTGACCAAGAATTTCAGAAAAAGAGATATTACTGTACAAAAAGACTTACAAGAGCAGTGCAGTTGGTCATGGTGGATATTAAGTGTTATCTTACTATAGAGAGGCACTTGAAAAACTCTCATGAATATGTAACCTGTAATGATGAGGAAGAGAAAATATTAATTTGAGTTGTATTAATGTGGCCAAGTCTAACCCATTAAGTATGTTTCCACTCTTCCCTTTGTTTTGGGGAAAGAAGAAGTTCATAACAGAATCAGAGTAGTTGCAACAATTTGCCAACCCACTGATGGGTTCAGAGGATGTTAGGAGAACTTACGTTTTTTGTTTCAAAACTCAGAATCAGCAATCAGACTGTGTGATATAAGCATCTACATTTAAGTGGAATTACTTTATCACATACAATAAGCACTGAAAACAAAGGTAGGAAAGATGGTCCAAAATCTGTCCTCTGATTCAAGAAGTGATGTGCCCATTTGAACAAATGGATTATACTCAACTGACAAGCATGATCCTTATTGAATTTTTCTTAATAATAAAGGGGATAAAAGTTGAACAACTAAAGTCTAGATTTTGGATGGACAGCAAAAGAAAACAAGGTCTACTTTTAGTGGTAACGCGGTACTCCTTCTTCAACAGTATTTTAAAGATTGTTTGATTCCTTCTTCTGTTTTGTGGGGGCTGCTGTAGGACATCTGTTGCTTAAAAATGGCTACTTTCATTATTACATATTGGTAGCTCTAATAAAATTGTGTTTATCCACAGATATATAAAACAAACAGCATTTTTCTGGTATTTATATATAGTATTTACAAAAAAGGTTTCTAGTGTGGAAGTCAATCCAACCTAATCACAGATTTTCTGTCACATTTACCTTAGTACCAGGACTCGTATCCATCTAGGAAATTATTTCTTGTAGAGATACAGGGACAAATTCTCCTGTCGGTTACACCAGTATGCTTTTGGAGTGACTCCAAATTAGCTAAAAATCAACAGAGGTAGCTTAATATGTTCTGGTGTAAATCAGGAGAGGATTTGGCTTCTGATCTTTTGATAATTATTCAAGAGTAAACAGCACTCAGTTGCATCACAGGAGAGCACTGGAATGTGAAATATCAAAAAATTGCAAATACACTGCAACAATAAAATTAGAGAATTCAGTATAAAATACCCCTTCTTTACTGTTCCATCCATTGTCATTTCTTGCAGAATACTCTTTAGACCATTGATCTGCACCTAGGGCACCCACAGGATGTTGGTTTATTATGTTTGGTATCTTGTAACTGCTAGTGCATTATGAGATAAGAGTTTGTAGCAACACATGGCAATAGGGGATCTGTACGCCCATGCTTCATTACTTCTTGACCTTTCAGATGATACCCAATTGAAAAAGGATCAGTTCTTACATCTGGCAAAAGCCTAATTTACTAATATGCTGTCCTCCTGAGTCACTGCTGTAATACTTCTGCTGAACTTCTTATATATCTTGACCCCTGTTAGTTCATTGTTGCTCTGTTATTTACTTCTGACACGCATGCATGCATAGCCCGGGGGTTACTTCAGAGCTACAGAGTTTAGGGTGGAGGAGTGAATGGACTTTACATTTGAAGTGCTCCACATGAGACCAAACCAATGATGGACCTGAAACCCAAAATTCTCAAGGCAATCATTTACCAAAAAATAATGGGGGGAAAAAACAAAACACAACAGAACAGGCAAACAAAAAACCTTCATACACTGCCAAGAAATTTAACTTGGTGCAGAGCTCTCAGCATGTTAATTAGGTCATCGCCTCAGAGTCTTCTTCGCTCAGTACTTTCAGAAGAAGCTGCTCTGCATCTCACCTGCCCCATCAGCTCTCTGACCCCACACTGTGTATGTCACTGCCACTCGAGGAGGTTATCTGAACTGGACCAGGGAGGGAGGATGAACCCTCATTTGAACCCTTGTTTGAACCCTCGTTAGGAATAACTAATTTCAGTTAATATTTTCCTCTGTTATTTTAACTCATCTCAGTTTCTGAGATCCAGCTCACTACTTAAGTCACAGAAATGTAGATGCAGAAACGACTGGACAGGAGTGAAGATATGGGAAGAAAAACACAGGGTTGTGGCAGAGTCAGTCCATGGTGGCTCGAAGTGACAGTGGCCACAAGATAGTGCTTCATAGAAAGCATATGTAATGGCAGCAAAAGAAACTCCTTTTTAAAAAAGTAAATGTCATAATGTAACCACATGTATTTTTTTTTCTTCATTATTACTATCTGTTATTCTAAAAGTTATTCATTTCAAAGCTTAAAGCAACTACCACCAAATTTCCCTTCTGGAATGGGTCATTCTCCCAGATTTTTGTTAATCATGTAAGAGAATCAGAGTAGGATCCTGTCTTTGAGTATCTGGAATAGTGAAACACACAGTATAACATATAAGAAATTATTGTACAGAAATTTTGCATGCATAGGAAGGACTCCAGTGAACAATATAGCCTTATATCTTCCTTTGCTCACTTTGTTCCTTGCCTGTTTTTAAGGGGGGGATTTTTCACAACTGGCTAGTGTGGTATGAACTCAATTTCTTTCTCGAAAACTCAGGCATGAGTGACTGTCCCGTGGTCTCCAGTACAGCTGGTTTCTGTGCATGTGCAACATGGAGTCTGATCAGGTCCCCAGAAAGCAACATTCTCAGACATGATCTCTACCATCAGATTTGAAAGGTTTAGTCTGCTTGGGTTTCTTATAATGACATTTAGTAAGTTTTGCCAGAGTAAACTGGGAGAACAGCTACAGATGGTTGGGAAATAGGCTTTTCAGAGTCAGAACTTGCTTTACCAATACATAAATTACCTTTCAACTTTTAACATCTGACTAGTCCTTCCAGACTTGACAGAGAGCAAGTCCCAGGTTAGCCTCCATCATGTAGCCTCTCTACAATTACCTGAAAGGAAGTTGTAGGGAGATGGGGGTCGGTCTCTTCTCCCACGTTATGAATGACAGGACGAGAGGGAATGGCCTCAAGTTATGCCAGGGGAAATTTAGGTTAGATATCAGGAAAAATTTCTTTACAGAGAGGGTTGTGAAGTATTGGAACAGGCTGCCCAGGGAGGTGGTGGAGTCCCCATCCCTGGAGGTGTTTAAAAACCGTGTGGATTTGGTGTTGAGCAACACAGTTTAGAGACCCTGACAGTGTAGGGTGAATGGTTGGACTCGATGATCTTGAAGGTCTCTTCCAACCAAATGATTCTATGATTCTATGATTCAGGACATTTTCTTATTTGTGGAGTGAAACCAAGAGGACAGAGAGGACAGAGAGGACGGAAGAATTAGCCCCCTGTTAGTGACAGTTATTCCATCACACATTCCTTTGTGCAGTTGCACAGTTCCTTCTAAATGGATGTATTTTGTGTAGTGTGTTGTCTCAATCATCAGGCAAGATGGGTTCCTTGAGAGAGAACATTTTTTGCTAGAAGGCATCCTTAGCTGACACACTATGTCTTTTTCCTGAAAAGTTCTCTATACAATATATAGTAAATTTGTACTGCAAAAATCCTATTATGCCAGTCAGTGTCCAAAATGCAAGATGTCTTCCTCACAACCCCAGCCTTAGAAGCAAGGCCTGTGCACACCTGATCACACTTAGATTGTTCACACCATTTCCTTCAGTATCTACTTTGAAAATACCTAGACTTCTTGCTTTGAAGAATATGACTCAGATAAGAAACACCAAAATCGGGTCCATCTGTGCTCTGCAAAAAGTTGTTCTGTGGTTAACAAAGTTCACTGACAAGTTCCCAGACATCTCTAAAGCCAGATGAGAGAAGTATGGATTTCCCACAGGAAGAAGGATTTCCCAAAAGTCCACTCAGATAAGGAAGGTATGCTGCCCCCACTAGTCACACATTCCCAAGGCTTTAAAAAGGAGAAATAAAGAAACGAGGTTCATAGGGTACTAGCCAGTTGTGAAAAAACACCCCCTTAAAAATGGGCAAAGAACAAGGCAGCCTCTTAAAGACAGGTTGAAAATATTATGGGAATGATATCTTGTCATTTGCAAAAGCAAGTTGCTCTTTCTGTCCTCATGTCTCATTCGCACAGATGTTCACCATCCATTTCAGCACCACCTACATGCCACACAAAGTTGCCATCCTATGGATATAGCTAAAAATTCACTAAATTAAAATAAAGAACTGTGAATGCAGAAAAAAATGGGAAGAAATCACAAGGTATTTAAAATTTTCTGAACAAATTGTACTGGGATTCTTGCATGCCAAAGCCTGTAAGTTGGCAACACAAAAACTATAGTCCAGGAACAAATGCTGAACATCACTATCAACTATTTCTCTTTGTTTGGGATCCATGAAAGCAAAGTTAGTAAAAAAGAACGAACTTGAAGCCCACACAGGAAAGAATATGCTGAACTGGTTCTGTAGGAGAAAAAAGGCTGCCCCATGTATTCTCAGACAAGTGTGGTAGTCTATTATCGTAAGCATTGCCATTTCACAGAGATGGAGACCACACATTTAATTCTTTTCTATAGGTTTTTTAAAAGGTGGCTTCAAGCTACTCTCTGAGGAGCGGAGCTGGTTAATTGTAGCCCTGCTGGATTCCACATGCCACAAAGGGCTCAATGAGAGCTAAATAAAGAGAGTTTAATCAGATCTGGAAAAGATGGTTTTTAATGGAAGTGAATTCTGCAGAGGATGATAATCATTAAAACTGAGGAGTTAATCAAAAATCCTAAAACAAGAAGGGAAATTTGAAGCATCCAGGAAACATTATCCCTCCTCCAATTCAGATCCTCTTAAAAAGTAGGTGAAAGACAAAAATAAAAAAGTGAAATGAATAAAATATTTCAAAAACAAACCACAAAACAGTCATTTCTCAGTCACCTCAGCCACAGAAAAGGGAAAGTTTCTGACTCCTAAGTCAGAATCGCAGAACAGGCTATTGCATGGTGATTACTTTGAGACGGTGATTAAAGGAGTAATTTAAAACACTAGGATTACTAAAGGAAAGGAGAAGTTAGAACTGCCTTGGGAAAATTACTCCACATCCTCTACAAAGAAGGAAAATAACCTATCCTTGAATGCCACTCTGGAGGACATAATTAAAGAGGAATGAGAATTCCCTAACAAAAGAAAGTGTTTTAATGGGGCAACACACGAAACACTGTGCCGTGGAAAGAGAAAAGCCAGTGCGTGTGGGTGTTGGGGAGGGGGTGGTTTCAGCACAAGCTCCGAAGACAAGCTGTGGCCCCAGCAAAGGAGACGACGAGTCCTCCTGGGGTAATATCGCTGCCCTATATGCCCCTTTAATAAGGAAGTGGAAGGCACTTCAGAGACTGAATGATGAGACTGCAGCTGCTTCTTTGCTGACACCCTTTTTAGCCACCTGCTTTGCCAAGATGATTTTAGCGCAGCATCATGAGATAAAAGAAAGAGCCTGTGCTAAGCTTAAACATGCCAAGTCACTAAAATGTAAAATATTTTTGTCCTTAATTACCAGCACTAATGGTTTCCTGTCCTCTACAGGCCCTATTCCTTTGAGTTTTCAACCTTGGTTTTCAACCTTGCCCAGCTGGGCAAAGCCCAGTGCAACTCATGGTCTGAATTCAGTGTTGACCCTGCTTGGAGCAGGAGGTTGGACTTCTGAGGTTCTTCCCTACCTGAACAACCATGACTTTGCGTCTCTTTAAGGTCTCTGGAAAGTGAATGCTCTATGACAGGGAGTCACATTATCACACTGATTTTAGAGAAGATCTGTAATAAGGGAGAGGACAGAGTGTTAAAAGAGTACAATGCTCTTATCATCTTTTAAGTGTTGTTTAAAGTATAGATAAAAACACTTCGGATATGGTCAAATCATGTGTTTGGGAAAACATTTTGATCAAACAAAACAAAAAACGGATTTATTTTTCACTTCCCCAGACAACAACAAAAATAGAAGGAGAAGGGAAATTCTTACTGGTGTGTGAAATGAGACCTACTTTTGAAATAATGTCTTGAAAATTGATGTCTTGTGCCTTGAAGCAGTAGCCCCGAATACCACAAAAGCTAATGTAAATCTTATGTTACTAGTTTTAGGGGTTTTTTTGACCCTGCAAGTATACTATCTACCTCACAGCTGGTTACAACCTGCATTTATTGTAGATGATTGTCATATCACTCTTTAAGATATTAATTTTCAGGCTGCAGTCAGAAACACCAAAACTTGGGCCACGGTAACTGACATATGGCATCTCATCTTTATAATAAGATTTTTTTTTTAAGCTGCATACCTTATCAACCCATCCAGCAGGCAATAGCTTTCATCAAAGATTTTAAACTTGCAGCCATGGCCTTAATCAGTTCCTTGGAAGCCTAAGCATTGCATGATTGCTTACTGTAAAGGCATGATCTGTAAAACACTACACTTTTCAAAAGGTCTTGCAGTCACCTGTAGAGTACCTTCTGAAAATCAAGTTTGCTTATCAAGCAGTATCTCTACTGTCATTTTGTTCCACTCCTCCTTGATGTTGATATGAGGGAGAAAATACCTTGCTTTCACTGTATTCACCATACAGACAACTCATCTTCAGACCATCTGTCAGCAAACACATTGAAAATACAAGCCTGGGAGCTCCCAAATGCAGCACCTTCAGTGCCTGGCCTGGCAGCACTGCCCAGGCACCTGCTTTTGTCCCCTGCCACTATTCACTGATAGCAGCGTTCCTCTTGCTCTACCTTATCTAATTAAAACTCAAGGTTTTCTCGTCCTCTGTAAAGTTCATTCACTCAAACTGCAAATTCTCCTTCTGTTCTCCCTTACAAAAACCCGTCCAGCCAGAGGAACCTCGCGGATTTCCACATCTACCATACCTCTCAATTGCCCTCTCATCTGTTTCATGCCCTACATTGCATACGTCACACCTGCCCAAACTAGATTCCCTGCCCCATGCCCTTTACCACCATGAACCCGCCCACCAGGCAATCCTCCATCCTTCCCCACACACGATCCTTCTTTTGCCCTTGTTTTCTTCTCATGCCCTTCATGGTACACAGATGCAAAGCCTCCAGCCCAACACGGGACCCCGTCTTGTCACGCACTTACAACACCCACCCTGCGCTCCACAGCTTCCCAGCTGCCTGCGTGAGCCACGTGTCCCAGTGACCGTGGAGGACACCAGGGCAAACACAAGAGCTGCTTCTTCTTCTGGATCAAAGTACGGGGCATGGGTGATAACCCAGGCATCTTCAGATGATCAGGTTTGTGTAAGAATCGGAAAGAGAAACGGCTTGTGAACCTCTCCTTGCAGTTACCCTAGCCTGAAACTGCATGCTCCAGCCCTTTGTGACCATGGCATACCCAGCATACCAGCATAAGACACTGGGTCATCTCTTGAAGTCACTGTAAAACAGTCGCAGTTTAGTATTTTGTCCTTTAACAAGTAAATTGGAATTACTGCACCTTTAGCAGCATTTGACAGGAAAGGCCTCCTATGCACAGCCTATAAACCCCAGTCACTTATCTGACATGTATATGCATGGGTCATTATCTTTCCTGTATTTCAAACCAACACCTTGCAGGAGAGCATCCATTTTTCAGAAAACATTATACAGAGGTCTTGTATTTAAACCCTGAACTTTAAGCTTAATGGCTACCTCAATCACGTTCGCAGAGGGAATATCTTCTTACTCAGCATTCAAAAACATGAAGTTCACACAGATCTGCAAGAAAGCACTTTAAAACTGCTTATGGCCTCTTAACAAGCTACATTTTCTTCCTACACATAGACATTTGCAGAGTGAAAATATTAGTTATACGTCTGCGTCAGATCCAAGAGACGCAGGTCCGAAAGGCACGCTTCCATGTTTTATTGCCATTTATACCCACCCACACATACACACTGGAGCACAGTTAATTTTGAAACTGCGCGTGTCTTATAGTACAGCTGTCTAAATAAAACTGGGATGCAAACTATTTTCTTAGCTGGTGTTCAGATACTTCTGTCTTCTCACCGATTTGCCTGTAAAATCCTTCTGCGGTTGAATATGAGACTAATTTTTGGCTCATTCTTCTCTCATTCAACCTGCCTACATTCAAAACCTCTGCAGTATTTCCTCCCACTTTCACCTCCTGCTACTGCCTCATGGATCAGTACTACCACATTACTCAGGTTTCTTCTCACACTTTCTTTTCTCCTCTTGTTTTACCTCTCTGCACAGGACCCCTCCACTGCACTGCCCGCATCACTGGGACAGTAACTACTGTCCTGTTTTTATTGGCAAACACTGAACCTGACTTTGAGGTCTTAGCACACGGGGTTGATAGCAAACAGCCAACATTTTTTTTTTTTTGGTGACTATTCATCGCTGTTCTACTTTGCTTGGACTTAAAAAAAAAAAAAAAGGCGTGTCTCAAAATAGATTAGTTCACCCAAAACTGGTAAAAGTAAATGTTATGTACACAACTCGGGAGTTTT
>NC_141468.1:83538269-83593269 GCF_009769465.1 Tauraco erythrolophus
ATGCAAAGTAGTACCATAAAGAAACCAATTTTCTTTGGCATTCTTTATCCAAGGAAGGAGCAAGAAGATGGTTACGAAAATAACACACACTGCAAGTGGAAGGGCAAGATGGGGGAGAGATGGGAGATAATTTAGAAGGAAAACATGAAGAGCTGCGCTGGAGGAAGAATCGTTCCGTTGGAATACAGCTATTTTTACAGACAGCCTCCCATTCCAGGTGAGGCAATTGCATACTCCGCGACCTTTCTGTGAAACAGGACCACAGCGACCGACTGACGACGCTGCTTTCAGTGGTGTGGTCACAGCTTGTATATACAGATTGATCTACATTAAAACTCCTGAATTTGAAAACGGATAGCCATGTAGCTACAGCAGTCTGGAGTTACTTATCCTAATGCTCACCAAGACCAGGCTGACCTCCAGGCAGCTCGTTATCAAGTACTCAAGGGAGCTGATTCAAAGCTGCACTCACACACGGGCTGGAACTCTGATTTACTTGGAAGCGCCTTCCACAAGGTTACTCATGTGGTTATGGCTGACTGCTCTTCCCTGTGTTTAGTCCATCTTCACCATATTATTTTCTGATAATGCTTCTCTCTGCCTGCTGCCACAGCTCTACCCGGCACGTGGGGCTGATTTTGTAATTTTAGCTTTGCAAATAATTCCAACACCTCTATATATGCAACCAGAAGCACAGCGTCTGCAACTTGGAAAGCCGTAGCTTTTAGATGCACTAAGACATGATCTGGAAGAGAAGAAAAGGAAGTGAATGCAAGCAAAGGGCAAACCAGAGTTTATTTAGCATTTCTTGGGGTCCAAAATCTCCCTTCGACACGAGCTATGCATGACATTTAATAAAAAAGCAACTATTTAGTCCCTTGGTAAAATGAAACATCTACTTAAGGATTGTTTATAGTCAGAATCAAAACTTAGAATGAAAAAAAAAAGCCTTCAATGCTTTAGGAACTAATAAATGGCTGTCCATTTTGAATTGGTTCCAGTACTGACGCGTTGTCTCATCAGTAAATAAAGATGTTAGCGGTTTACTTTTCTTGACAATTAACAAATTGTTTTTAAATATCAAGACTAAATGTTGGCATTCTCCATAAATCTCTGCGTCAAACAGGTGCCCACGAGATACACTTGCCAGACTTAAGTATACATGAAAGCCAAATATAAATACAGTTAGCATGGTGCTTTTAGTACTTAGAGCCAAATTCAACACTGATGTAATATCTCTGAATTAAGTTATGTATCCCCAATGATGAAACTAGTGCTTTCTTTATAAACAGATTCCAGCATTCAAATACGATACTGTTTTCCTATTCAAAAATCCTGGAAGTAAATAATTTCCATCATTAAAATACATTAACCGAAGTGTCTTGTAATTCTAGGTGTCTCAGATAGCTTCTGAAAAATTTTATCAGCTGCCTGACTGTTCAAACTGACTTCAGAAAATGGATGCTGCAGTAAATGTCATGAGTAGTGTTCTGTTAAACACTTTAAGCAGCACAAGTGACAGGAGTCCGTAGGAATATGTTGTAGACCCACTTCATGAAATTGTGCAAAGTTCGGGGGTGACATTATGTGGCTGTGTCGTACAGGAAGTCAGACACGAAGGTGTCCTGAATTCACCTCACCAAAACAGCAGATCCCGAACCACTGTCTTTGTGTGAAGAGTGCAGCACAGGTGTTGCAACTTGCCTTCAGGGGATCTGTCCAAGCAGAAGCACCTCCAGGCTTCTCCAGAGGGGCTTCAACACCCTCCTTGTGAGACAGATGTAGAAACTAGATGTTAGCCTATTGGTAGGATCTATGGCAGTAGTTGCAGTAGGTGTGTGGTGGCCATGCCAGCTCCTACTCACATTTCAGAAGTCACATTCTGCCATTATTTCCAAGGATGTGGTTTAAGTGAGGCCTCAGTCTTTAAATCTTATCTTTGTTATGAAAGGAAAGGCAAATAGACCCTTTCCTAGTATGAAAGCTCATGACCTTCACATGTTTAAAGTCTTCAATTCTACTTTAACAATGAATTTTGAAAGATATTTTCTTACTCTGGAAGCTAAATTTATGGTGAATGCTTTCTCTGTGGATAAAATTTAACTTAACATGGAAAAACAATTTGCAGCTGAAGAAAGAAAACATTTTAATACAGCTGATAGTGTTCGTAATGATAATTTTCTAATGAAAATTAGAAATTAGATGAATCTACCAGGCCTTTCAGTCAAGCCCAGCTTTTGTATGGGTATGAATTCTACGACATATTCTCCATGTAGTTCAGTGGTACCTAACGATCCTTGCTGGGCATGGCACGGCCCCCTGATTACCACAGCAACAGATCACCACCTGTTTCTCCACAGGCACATCACATCAGTCTGGATGAGCGCAACAAATCCATTGTGGATGCTTCCCACCCCAGCTCACGTATTAGATCTGAAGGATCCTGGGTCAGGGGTGAGGGAGGATGAACAACAGGTAAGACCACTAGAGTGATTTATCCAACCTCCAGCTTGCAATTCCCCACCACTCTCTAATACTCTCATCGGATCCAGGCAAAGAGTAGGCTGCAGGTCAATAAGACAGGCACTCTTGGCAATCTCTTCCTTCCCTTTTCCGTCATAGAATCATAGAATGATAGAATGGTTAGGGTTGGAAGGGACCTCAAAGATCATCTAGTTCCAACACCCCTGCCATGGGCAGGAAAATCCTCCACTACACCAGGTTGCCCAAAGCCTCATCCAACCTGGCCTTGAACACTTCCAGGGATGGGGCATCCACAACTTCTCTGGGCAACCTGTTCCAGTACCTCACCGCCCTCAATGTAAAGAATTTCTTTCTTATATCTAACCTAAATCTGCCCTTTTTCAGTTTAAATCCATTGCCCCTTGTCCTATCACTACACACCCTTGTAAAAAGTCCCTCTCCAGCTTTCCTGTAGGCCCCCTTTAGGTACTGGAAAGCTGCTATAAGATCACCCTGGAGCCTTCTCTTCTCCAGGCTGAACAGCCCCAACTCTCTCAGCCTGTCTTCATAGCAGAGATGCTCCAGCCCTCTGATCATCTTCGTGGCCCTCCTCTGGACTCGTTCCAGTAGCTCCATGTCCTTCTTGTGTTGGGGGCTCCAGAGCTGAACACAGTATTCCAGGTGAGGTCTCACGAGAGCTGAGTAGAGGGGCAGAATCACTTCCCTCAACCTGCTGGCCACGCTGCTTTGGATGCAGCCCAGGACATGGTTGGCTTTCAGGGCTGCCAGTGCACATTGCTGACTCATGTTGAGCTTCTCATCCACCAGCACTCCCAAGTCCTTTTCCTCAGGGCTGCTCTCAACCCATTCTCTGCCCAGCCTGTACTTGTGCATGGGATTGCCCCGACCCACGTGCAGGACCTTGCACTTGGCCTTGTTGAACTTCATGAGGTTCTCACAGGCCCATCTCTCCAGCCTGTCAAGGTCCCTCTGGATGGCATCCCTTCCCTCCAGCATATCCACAACACCACATAACTTGGTGTCATCTGCTAACTTGCTGAGGGTGCACTCAATCCCATTGTCCATGTCTCCAACAAATATGTTAAATAGCACTGGTCCCAGTACCGAAGATAGGTCGGCTCTTTCAAACCATCCTGAGATAGGTCTGCTCTTTAATCATGTGGCAAAGACAGGATTCAGAGGTTTAAGAAAAAAGGGGCAGGCTGACACCACCGGAGTATCTATTGCAGACAGCAGGTTGAGGGAGGTGATTCTGCCCCTCTACTCCGCTCTGGTGAGACCCCACTTGGAGTACTGCATCTGGAGTCCTCAGCACAGCAAAGACACGGATCTGTTGTAGCAAGTCCGGAGGCGGGACACAAAAATGACCAGATGACTGGAACACCTCTGCTATGAGGAAAGGCTGAGAGAGTTGAGGTTGTTCAGCCTGGAGAAGAGAAGGCTCCAGGGAGATCTCACTGTGACCCTTCAATACTTAAAAGGGGCTTATAAGAAAGATGGGGATAGACTTTTCTATAAGGCCTGTTGAGATAGGACAACAGGCAATGGTTTTAAAATAAAAGAGAGTAGATTTAGGCTAAACATAAGGAAGGCATTTTTTATGATGAGGGTGGTGAAACACTGCAACAGGTTGCCCAGAGATGTGGTAGATGCCTCATTGCTGGAAACATTCAAGGTCAGGCTGGATGGGGCTCTGAGCAACCTGATCTAGTTGAAGAAGTCCCTGCTCACTGCAGAGGCATTGGACTAGATGAACTTTAAAAGTCCCTTCAAGTCCAAACTATTCTATGATTCTATGGTCTAATGGTAGGTATTCATAGCCTATACTCAGGGAAAATGTAGGAAAGTCGTTGCTGGGGACAATTCAAAAAGATTGTCTTGGCAGGTCACATATGTTGGGGATATCTCATCCTTCATCTAAGGAGAAAATTATATTCCTTGTGTCATATCTCACAATTACTCAAAGAGATTAAGTATTTTTTCTTTAACCGGTTAATTTTGATTACTCCTACTTCTGTCTCCCAGTAATACCCAGGTATTTCTTCCCAGTGCTAGGTCTCTTAACCCTTTCCAGAAACTACAAGCTATTCCATTCCCCGCACAGCTATCACTTAGTCAGCTTAAGCGATTCTATAATAGAATATATTAAAATTCTTATCTTTGAGCTGCCCTGATGTATCATCATACAACAGGATCTGTCACTACGTTTGAACATCCTTATTTAATATGTTAGGATGTTATCTACAATATTTCATATCACTGTCCCTAGCTGTGCCCTAATACACAAGGAAAAGACAAGCGAAGCAAGCACCCAGGCTGAGCAGGAGTGGAGGAACAAATTCTGAAAAAGAACTGGGAAGCTGACAGTGTTAACAAGAGAAGGTGTAAAATATTTTACAGTAGAGTAACATTTGGACTCTACCAGTTCCTCCCTCGCTTCACTGTAGGAGGACTAGGAATACTCCATAGTAGTAGCATTTTCAAAAGTATTCATAGAAGTAATATTTAAAAAATGGTGTAATAGCTTTTAAAGTAGGATATGAGTGAGCTATGTAGCAATATTCACTGAAGCACTTGGAATCAGAACAGAAACTGAACATCCAGCAAGATTTATCATTCAATTAGACAAAGTTACTCGGGCTGTATTCCTGCTGTTCCTTATTTTCTTTGCTGAAGAGTAAAACAAGCAGTAGTGAGTGTCAGCTATTGCACTCTCACTTAGATGTGTGTGAAACGTAAACATGAAATTGATACATCTTAAAAAGCTGGGACTTCAAAAACACTACCTCACATATTACACTGAAATAAAAACATCTGTACAGGAGGAAAATGATCCGTTACTTTTACTGAAAGACTGAAGCAAAGACAAAGGTGGTACTTTCACTAAATACAATGATTACTAAAGTATTACTGATCCATTCTGCAAGTCAACCCTCTCAAATCAGCACTCCCAATATTTGTCAGGATTGTGAAAATATGAGCCCCCTGTGGTTCAAATTTCCAGGAAATTTCTCTCGGGCTTCATTTTTAGCTTAAATATATTCAGGTAATACCATACATTAAAAAAACAAAACAAAACAACAAAAAAAACCAAACACGTTCTGATGATCTTTACACATGTTAACATTTAGATTATTTTGGTTACATGTATTTAAATACCTAACAAGGTCTTAGGAACTACCAGAGATGAGCCAAACAGCACTAGTAAATGCAAACACTGTTTGACATGACATACATCTGGTAAATATGGATGTCTGTATGCTCGTTCATCTTGTCAAGGGAAAATAACTGGTTTGGGGTTCAGAGGTACATTGGCATAAATATCAATGCTTTTTGAAAAGCAGGGATATAGGCAAGAAAGCACTCTGCTCCACAAGGGAAGCAAAAAAGGTCATTTTTCCCCAGAGAGAATTCCTTTCGTGGTGACTTCTCTCTGGAAAACAGTGCTTCCCTAGCCTGGTACAAGTCATGCAGCAGTGACATGATGCTCCCCTATAAGCCCCAGGGCCCTTTCATAAGAATTCAGCAACGTTAAAGGGGAATCTTATCCTCTGGTGGGTCATTTTTCACACCCCAAATCTATTCTGAACCAGAAGGTCCAAGATACTCATTACCTCTCTTGAGAAGGCTATTTAGACTCTATCTTGTCTAATGATCCTCACCACTCTTTCTCTGGGATTGGGAAGGACTGGCCTGTACCTCTGGACCAGAACTGATCCATCAGCTTTGCAGGTTTTCTTACATTAGATCTCAGCCCACTTCTCTCATCTTAACCAGGTAAGGAAAGAAGGATCAAGAAGATTGCTTTAGACTCTAATTTAGAGAACCCTAGGCTCACACTCTTTCTCCTCCCAAAATCTTTCAAGGATCATTGGACTAGCCATTTTCTCTGTGGTCTGATGCTTGATATGCAAAGTATGATTTTTCAATTCAAGAATATGAGGACAAATAATTAGACGACCATGACTTCACAATCATATTGGTCATAATCAGGGTGGCTGAATTCTAGGCTAATGTTTAAATTGTGTCTTGGCTTATCCCACATGACAGTTTTGGCAGAAACCTTGTTTACATGCTTGTAAACTATCAATGTCAGGAAATGACTGCGGTGTTGGGATATATATGGCATAGTAGTCTGTCTAATTTTCTATTTATAAGCAAGCTGTTTTCCCATACAGCTTCAAACTACAGCTCATATAGTCTGAGTAAGGTCAGGATTCACACCTTGGAGGGGATATATATTATGTGAAGAAATCAATATTATTAAAAAAAAAAATAGAGTCTGAGTTTCTTCCTATCTCAGACAACTTGAAAAGTTCTTCTGATGAGTTCTTGTCTTCTTCATCCACAGAGTAGTGTAACTAGTCTCATATGCTCTAACGACTCAATAGGAAACCATCAGCACTTTTACACAGAATTTTAACACCAACAAGCCAGGTCAAAAGGAGTATCCTATAATGCTGCTCTAACTTTTCTGGAACAAGTAGAAAGCATATGTAGCACTTGGCAAGGAGCTACTACCCCTTCCGTAATCCCTCTGTTCTTTGACACATGGAGACTTGTGCAACTGGGGGCAGAAGAACCTTTTTTAAAACAAAGTTCCATTCATATTCATCTGGAAGCCACATTTTTCTGCATACTGGATTTTTGGTTTTATTTTATTTTGCCAGCGTTCTGTTAGATGTAGTTCTGATTATAACCTGACCACCAAGCTCCCCAAACTGAACTTTTGCACTGATTAAAAGTAAAGGCACTATGTTTATGAAAGTCAGCAAATCTGTGAGTCAAAAGAAGACACCTTACCAAAGGGTCAGAATTTGATATAAGGAAGAAAACGTCCAAAAACATGGAAGAAATGCTACTTATTGAGTAAAAGATTCTGTTGCTGAGAAAAATCAAACATTAATAATTCATTTCTTTACAGGCTTTCTACTCCTGACTCTGAGGAGGTAAAATAGTTTGAAAGCCCCACAAAGGTGGGGGAAAATATTATATATTTCCTACCTCCAGCACATTTTAAACCAATTGACCTCAGTATGATGGGAAGGCCTCTAGCCTCACAGCAGAAAACAACTTTGAATGCCCAGTACAAAATTTAATATCTATGAGCTGGGAAAGAAAGAGAGAAAAAAAAAAGAAAAAAAAAAAAAAAAGAAGCTACCAAATTGTTGTCTCAGTTCATATATATAAATTTATAACAGCATCTTGGATCAAGGGACAGACGAGAGGAAAGTTAACTCAGCCAAATTTTAAACTTTTCAACAAGGATCAGGGTTGCAATTTAAAATATTTTCCTACTCTATCAGTTGTCTAGCATAAGCTGTTTTATATGATGGAATATTTTACTGTTATTTTCTAATGCACTGTTCCTCCTTCAGATTTGGAGAGACAAGGAGAGACTGAAGGGATGCATTTATTGGGGGAGGTTTCCCTTATGCGTTTTCTAGTTATAGCTTGTACTAGAAATATATTTCATATTCTTCAATATTGGGCAGATGATTGTACAGCCACTGTCCTCATTGACATTTTTGTAGCCCTTGGTTAAAACACAATATTCAAGGGCTAAAGAAGAAGAAATGTTTAAGAAGGTTTTTTTTTTCTTTACAGGGTACTCAGTTTTTTGAGAGGTCAACTGCTGAGGTAGGGATGATGCAGCTGAAATATTAGAATTCATTTTCTTATGCTAGCTAGTAATGTTCTACTGACTTATTTTTATTGAAGACTTTCATTTTCTGTACTGAAGTGGTTAAAAACACCTGCCTTGAAGTCTGCAGTTATAGTCCAGGCAATAATATTTTTCATTTTTTGTAGAGCAAACTTTTACATAGCTCTGTTGAACAATCACCTGTCTGTATTTTCACTTTTTATGAAAAATCTAATTGTCTTTATTCCATGTCTTTCTCTGTGTGGCACTTCTTACTTTAGTATTTCAGCATTTCAAAAACATTATTTTATCTTAATAAGCGCCTCTAAATTTCATTAAAAGTAAAGAGTATTGCAGACAGACTGACAGATCACAGATAAATCAAGTGATAATCTAAAGTCACATCCGACTCCGTTCCTTAGAAAATAAAACTATCAGCAATTAGATACATCTTCATAGTCTTGCTGTAGTGGAACAGACCAAGCAAATTACAAAAAAATGAACTCCCCCTAAAGAATACCATGACACTGTAAGTTGATAGCTATGGATCATCTCATCACAATCCGCTGTTGAAAGAGCTATAGGTGAAGCGCCTGTCTTGTCTTTAAAGATCAAACCTTATATTTATTTATTTTTTAGAGCACCAGCATTTACTTTAGATTCAGTCCTTAAACTTCAACAAAGGCTAATATTTACACATTTTTTGTTTTTATTTTGTCTTCCTGAAAGCACTACCAGCACCAAAGAGAGGAAAATGCCATCATAGTAAAAAAGTAATAAATCTACTGAAAACAGATGGAAGCCATTTCTCAGAATAGCCTCACCATTTGTACACCTGCAAATTTCACCCACAGAAACTGTATTATATCGTAGTTGCATCAGAACCAGAAAAAGGCACCACCAGTTTTCAAACTGCAGTAGTTGCCTGCTACAGACATCTGCAATTCAAACTTGTTCTGGAAAGAAAATTGCACAAAAAATAAAAAAATAAATAAACATAATCTAGTAGGAAAGCTTACAAAGTCTTACTGAGGAAGCAGCCTCTGCTATTTGCAGTCCAAAGAAATCACATTAGTTTGGTATAGAACAGGCAGTGAAGCAAAATACATGGTCCTCTTCTATTTCTTTATGATACATACTTTTTGTAGTCAACATAGTAATCGTTTTGTCCGTTAGCTTGATAATAGCATCAAATTGTTTTCATTTAATACCATAACAGTTGTATATTTCTGCCCAAACATGTCGGAGTGCAGATCCTTGAAGAGACTGCACAAAGAAAATCCTGTGTAAATAAGGACTGGAGCTCTAAAGTTAGGCCTCAAGGGCTGAATGCCCTTGAAGTTAAGGATAAGAAAACTATGCAGTATGATAAGGGAGTAGTGTTTGCTTAGAGCAGAGCTTCGCTAGGCGGGTACCTGTTTGAAATAAGCTGTTAAATATGACAAGCATATGTATCATCCAATAATGGTGTGGAAAAGGTGTGGTCTCAGGATTATTGGCAAATACTGTCTATATAAGCAATAAGAACTGCGCAATAAACGAGACTTCCTGCAGCTAACTCATATTGAGTCGTCTCAGTACTTCTCCAAATCCCTTCTCCGCATTATGGCGCCCGAACAGGGACGGGAAAAAAATGAGCTGGACTCATCGTTTCACTCGGGACATTTATTACTTGTTTTGAACGAGTGTTATTTTAGCGGAGAAGGGACGGCGACCTCAGGCGGCCCATCGGGGAAAGCCGGGCGGATCTACCCAGGCGGCCTATACAGGAAAGCCGACGATCCGCAGGATCCATTAAGGCGGCCATCGGGGAAAGCCGTGCAGATCTACATACAGGCGGCCTATAGGGGAAAGCCGGAAGATCTGTAGGATCCACTGTCGCGGTAAGACGATGGAACGGGACGTTGCATTGTCGTTGTTGGGAAGTTTCTTAGAGAAGCGTGGATTAAAACTTGGAAAAAGATATTGGCCCCCCCTGATTGCAGGGGGGTATGCAAAAGATATTATCGGGAAACACGAAGAATTAGGAACCAAAGGAAAGAAGAAGTAAGCGACTGAAAAAAAAAAAAAAAAAAAAAAAAAAAAAAAAAAAAAAAAAAAAAAAAAAAAAAAGCGACAACTGCCTCAACAGGAGGAGGTAAGCGACTGGGAACAATGGGAAGCATGGCTTTAACAGAACATAAGTCTGTAGTTAAAGTGCTGACAAAGTGCTAGAGAAACCAGCACTATTAACAGTTCTGACTTGATAAAACTCCCGGTACTCCTGGTTTGGGTATCAGCCCATGTACCGGAGGCAAGCTCTTCAAATATATACATGACAAGGACTTGGGACACTATAGACGTTAAACTTTGGCGTGCAGCCACCTGTGGGGATGCTGCTGGCCTGGAAAAGTCATCATCGAATCTTTTGATCCAGGGCCCCGAACGAAAGACAGACTTATTGCTTCCCCCCTCTTCCAACGAAGTCGGTACACCGGCACCCCCGCGCCGCACCGCTCACCGCGCCCGGCGGCGCCCCGGGAACGCCGCTGCTGCTGCCGGCCGGGGCCGCGGGCGGCGTTTGCCTCGGCGCTGCCGCCCGTGCGCGGAGCGAGCCGCGGCTGGACGGGACGGAGACGCGCGGCGGGCCCCGCTGCGCCGGTTCGTTCGCAGCTGATGGTCCCTCGGCGGGAGGGGTCGGCGGCGGTTACGGAGCGCGAGCGGCCGCAGCTGCGGCAACAACAACAACAGCGACAACAACAAGGGGGGGCCGGCACAGGGCCGCTGGGTCGTCATCGCCACCTGCCCCCCCGCCCGGCTGAGGCGAGGGAGGGCTGACACCCCCCCCCCCCCCCCCGCCGCTGCTGCCCCCCACCCGTCGGCCGCGCCTGGCGAGCGGCCGCTTGGCCCCACCCCCCCGCCCGGCTGAGGCGAGGGAGGGCTGACACCCCCCCCCCCCCCCCCCCGCCGCTGCTGCCCCCCACCCGTCGGCCGCGCCTGGCGAGCGGCCGCTTGGCCCCACCCCCCCGCCCGGCTGAGGCCCGGGGCCCAGGTTGTACCGCGAGACAGCACATCGTAACTTGGATCGTCTCGATCGGCATCGCGGCAAATAACTAATTCTCTTCTGTTCCAGCAATTTCAACAGTTAATATCAGTGTTGCAAAACCATAAACATGCATATTCCATTGTACATCTGCGAGCGCACACCACGCTGCCAGGGCCTATAGCAGAAGGGAGCAGGTGAGCTGAGCCTCTCACGAGTGCAGCTCTGGTATCAAACTCGCTCATGCAGGCAAACATCTTGCATGACTGCTACCATCAGACTGCTAATGCTATTAGGTGACAATTTGGTATAACAACAGAGCAAGCCCGCTCAATCGTACAATTGTGTAGTACCTGTCAAAATACGATCGTGCCACCAGTGAATGGTGTTAATCCTCGTGGTTTACGCTCGCAGGAACTTTGGCATACACTTCGTATCAGACATATGTATTTTTGTCATCATAAGATATTGAGCATGTTATTGGTATTCCTTACAATCCTACTGGGCAACCGATCATAGAATACACACATGGTACTTTGGAGAATACGCTTTTAAAACAAGAATGATGGGGAAATCTCCCAATGAAACGATAGCTAAAGTGTTATAGGTGTTAAATCTCTTAAATTGAGAGCTAAATATTTTGGGATGAATAAAATGTCACACATGTCAAAATCAGGCACAGGCAGGGTTACAGCAAGTGGCTTTCCAACAACTGACTGAATTGGCTAACAGAGCATTAAGACGTGTCCCTGATTTTGGGGACAGGGGAGGCTTCCTCTGCTTCCATTCGGCAGGGAGCACAGGAACCTTATGAGCATTTTTTTTTTTTTTTCTTTGATCAGCTACAAATGGCAGTTCAGAGATAAACAGAAAATCCGGCTACTGCAGATGTGTTGGTATTCCAGTTAGCCATTGAAAATGCTAACACACACTGCCAACAAGCTCTTGATCTTATCGGAAATCGGGCAAAAACGATTGCAGATTTAGTAAAGGCGTGTCACAATGTGGGCTCGGAACACTATAAAGCAGAGATATTGGCAGCTAAATGTTTTGGTCAACAGTAATCACTGACACATTGGTGCATTTAATTCCTACTGGTGTCTTTGGTCTTATATCACAAGGATTATGTGCACTATTGCGGGGACGATCATCCACCACAAAATTAGGATTGTTTGTACTCCCAAGGGTAATTGATTCTGAGGAAAAAATAGACAAACAAACAAACAAACAAAACACCAAAATGCTAGTAACTGCTTCTGCAGGGCTATAATAGAGCTTAGCAAGGTATTCCTTTGCATATAAGGGGAGATCCATGTACTATAGGGACTTTAAGAATGTATTTCCCTAACACCACCATGAACCTAAGTCATAGACACACCCAGAATAGCCGCAGCACGCATGCTTATGATAGCTAGTGCGATTCCAGAGCAGAATTTTGGGAACCAGCTAAAATCATTGCAGCTTCAATATTTGCACCAGGAGTTGGAGTGGCACAGGTGTTAACTATACTGAATAAGTTGGGTTGTTGGCTTGCAAAACAAACTAATGCTACAGCTTCTGCTTTATCAATGCTCTTAATTGACAGGATGGTTAAAATCTTTAGTAAAGCAGACATTATATTGCTAGTAGTTCTTTTATGCATAGTAATAATCATCCCCTGTCTATTGTCACGCTCCCAGCAAACGGTACAGAGTACGGTTCATCAAGTAATGGTCACAAAAAAAAAAAAAAAAAAAAAAAAAAAAAAAAAAAAAAAAAAAAAAAAAAAAAAAAAAAAAAAAACCAAAAAAAAAGGGAATTATGGAATCATACACACAGTTACAGTTGGGGTTTGACCTTGATGATTTAAGCCTGTGCTCTTTTCTGAAGTTGGAAAACACCGATAACAAGGATGAGAAAGAAAAAGGAGTGTGAACAGCTGGTGCAGGGAGTGTGAGAAGTTGACATGGGGAGTTTGGGAAGTTGATATAGAGTGTATGAGAAAATGATGTTTAGTTTAGCAAGTAAAAAATAGCTCCTTTTTAGGCATAGCCAATAGTAAAGTTAAAATAGGTGCGTGCACTATTGTTTGTAATCAATCACAGCTGGGTAAGGGGCGCGTGGACACATCGTGGCTAGAGTAATAATCTATAAAAGCTGCCTATATAACAACAATAAAGGTCACTCTGCTATCACAAAAGAATTTTGGACACAGACAATCACAGCTGCACAGCCTCCTTTAACAGTAATCATTAATGGGGAGGCTTTTCTGGCCTAGTTGACACAGGGGCTGATGTATCTATAGTGAAAAATCCTGACTGACCGCCCTCTCGGCCTCTGATACAGCCCTGGCAGCTGTGATCAGAGTAGGTGGAACACAGATCCCACAGCAGAGTGCACAGACCTTGTTAGCAGTAGGCCCAGGTAACAAACAAGCTATTTTGAAACCATATGTTTTTGATGTCCCATATACATTATGAGGTCGGGCTTTGTTGAATCACTGGAATGTGAGGCTAACCTCAAATTTTTAGCACACATCACTGATGTCCAGCCCCGACTCAAGCTGGACTGGTTGACTGGCAAGCCGGTCTGGGTCAATCAGTGGCCATTAAAAAGCGAGCGGCTGGAGTGAGCTCAAAAATTAGTCGACGAACAGCTCAAATTAGGGCATATAATTCTCTCCACTAGCCCATAGAATACTCCAAAATTTGTTATCTCAAAGAAATCAGGAAAGTGGAGATTTATGTTAAAAGATTTAAGAGCTATTAATGCAATCATTTCACCAATGGGTGTTTTACAACCGGGTGTACCAAATCCTACTATGATTCCAGAATGTTAGCATTTGATGGTGATTGATTTAAAAGATTGGGTTATTGCACCTTTTTACTTTTTTATTTATTTGCACCCTAACGATTGTCCTAGATTTGCCTTTTCAGTTCCAGTGCTTAACAATGAACGACTCACGCAACAATATCATTGGATTGTACTGCTTCAAGGAATGATGAATAGTCCTACAATTTGTCAATTGGTGGTAGATGATGCTCTCTGTCAGGTCAGACAGTAAATCAAGCTTAGCAGATTGTACGTGCCTACCCTGACCGTCAACATATTGTGCCTTCAAATACTCCAGCAGGTGTAAATCCAACAGGTTTATGTGACAATGAATTATGGCAATCTGATATTACTTATATTCCATCGTTTAATCGATCTAAATATGTCCATGTAACTGTTGATATGTTTTCTGCCTTTATTGTTGCTACTGCTCACACTGAAGAAAACCATGGGAGTACCAAAGAAAATTGGGACAGACAGTGATCCAGTATGGTGCCTTTTTACAGGATTGGGGAGTGACTCACATTACCGGTATCCCTCATTTCACCTACGGGACAAGCTGTTATTGAATGAACTCATTTAACGTTAAAACAAATGCTTGATAAACAAAAAAGGGGCAGTCTTCCGTATATTTCCCCACAAGAGTTAAATTTATTAGGATCAAAATTTGTAGGTAGTGCCAGCAACAACCACGTTATACAAACATGTGTTGTTTTAATCTAAGTGACCATGGTGAGTCCATCCACGAACAATTGCAATGGCTTGGAGAGCATTTGGGGAGAATTGTGGTAGAGGATTGTATATTGATATGTAAACTGTCTTTATGTTTCTTATGATTTAGTATATTACGTGTGTGAAAGTTGTTTGTATATATTGCTTGTATATATGCTTTGTGTGTTTTTTCCAATCAGAAGTGAGCTACTGGAAGGAGAGGCGTTAACTGGTACCGAATTAATGACAAAGAATTACAAACTAGACTTAGTTGTGAGCACGTAACTTTGAAAAAGGAAGCTAGGAGAAATATGTTACAACTTAAAAAATCCGCTGTTGGCCAGCAGAGCACATACCTGGCGGCCTTGTCGCACGCACTGGCCACGCGTGCAGCAACGCCGTGTCAGTACCTTTTTCATAGACTCTGCTGAGGGTGTAAAAGGGATGGCTCAGAGCGGAGCGGAAGGAGGCTGCAGAGCACACTGTGTGGATAAACAGGGGACGCCCTGAAGGTGCCGTGCCTGCCTCTCTTCTCTGCGATGACCCTGCCGACTGACACCCTCCTGCTCAGTGGAATCTTGGATATAGCGGAAATAGTAAAGCCCTCGGAAAGGGAAGTAGTATGCTAGAAACTGCTTTTGCAAGGCTGTACCAAAACAACATGCTAGTAACTGGGGTTGACAGTCTCGTGCACAGGATTTTCTTCGTGCAAGAAAAGAAAGGGGGATTTGTCGGAGTGCAGATCCTTGAAGAGACTGCACAAAGAAAATCCTGTGTAAATAAGGACTGGAGCTCTAAAGTTAGGCCTCAAGGGCTGAATGCCCTTGAAGTTAAGGATAAGAAAACTATGCAGTATGATAAGGGAGTAGTGTTTGCTTAGAGCAGAGCTTCGCTAGGCGGGTACCTGTTTGAAATAAGCTGTTAAATATGACAAGCATATGTATCATCCAATAATGGTGTGGAAAAGGTGTGGTCTCAGGATTATTGGCAAATACTGTCTATATAAGCAATAAGAACTGCGCAATAAACGAGACTTCCTGCAGCTAACTCATATTGAGTCGTCTCAGTACTTCTCCAAATCCCTTCTCCGCACAAACATGTCGCTATGCAGTGGTTTACTGAAAAAAATCGCAAAAGAAGAAAGCCAATTCCAATATAACCATTTAAAAAACAAACACTGTAAACTTTAAAACGAGCTTTCCTTGGGCAGAGATGCACAAATCTGCTCTTAAGAAGGGACAATATAGTTGATTTGAAGAGCAAAGCTGTTTAAGAGTTCACATGAGCACAGGTGTGTGTATATTTACATTTACAGGCTGGGGCTGTTTGAACTACCATTTGAACCAGGTAACACGTAGAGGTTTCTGCTGTTTCGTCTTGAGCTGCTTCAGGCAAATCACAAAAAGACAAATTCTTAGCACTGAGCTTCACAGCCTACTCCTAAACTCATTTTTAACTGTCTATGGTTTCTACTGCTGTAGTCTCCTGCCTTCCCTAAATAAGTTCTTCTCTTAGCAGAGTGTCCTTGCCACCAGCTATCTCATGCATCAGGTACAATTTTATTAAATGAGGTTTTGGGGTATGCCAGTACATCCCCCTGGGACTACAAAATATTAAAGCATCTACGCAAGATGTGGTCCCAGATACTGAACTCTTGGTTCTCACCTTCCCACTCCATCAGCTGGACATGCAGTTATTCACCTTTCGATGATTCCTACAGGGCATTTGAGCTAGATCAAAAGTTTCAAGCTTCTGACAAAAATTGCTTCAGAAACTCAGCAAATGCAAAATGACCAGGTGAACATCTTCTGCAATTCTCTACTAGGCATAGTTACTTCTATTTCATTTTCAAGTGTTTAAACAAGGCAGAAAACTTGTTCCTTATAAAACTCTATCTACATTTTCTACCTTGATGTCTAGAAAAGTTTCATTTGAGAAGTGCTGCAGATGCCCAGTCCATGGAAGAGCTATTTTGTTTAACACAGAGGTCCTGCAGTTCAGTCTTTGTGTAAGATTCCTTTCAGGCAAGGGTATGACTCTGACTTTGCTGAAGAAACAGGATGCAAGGTGATGCCAACTTATCAAAATGCTTGCCCACAAGAGGAAGATTAGAAGCAGGCTCAAATCAGAGGTCATTGATTATATATCTTAGTCCTTTAGATATTATAGAATGGTTAAAAAAATACAGCAAATGTTATATAGTAGGAAAATGCTCCCTCTTCATACTTGGGAAAGGGTTTGGGGTTACTTTCTTTCTTATTTTTACATAGTTAGGGGTTTTTTTGGCACATCAAGACCATATCACAATTATTGAATTCACATCCAAAAAAAAACCCACAAAAACAACCTGCTTAACAGCTGCATCTGCTGGCAAGGACAAAAGATATACTGTCCTTGCATTTTGTAAACAACATAAGGAACAAACTTCGGAGTGCACTACAGCTGATGGGCACAACGGCTGTATGAACGACCAAGCACTTGCATAAAGCCTTTTCCAGCACACTTGTGCTAGGAGAACTCACCCAAGAACTGAGGCTATTCTGATCTTGGCATTAATTGGATGCCCCCTTATAGTTTGCATTTTAATTTCAATATATGTTGACAAGACAGTGGTAAAGGATTATGCTCCAAAACAAACAAACAAACAAAAAGAATTGAGTTGACCTATCCACAATGGATTTTAAAGGTCACTGTCATTCCTCCCTACTTTTTTTCATTTTGATGTTTGGGCTTTCTTCTTCATCTATCAAGGTAGAAGAATGCTACAGCCTCAATCACACTTGAAGGTTAGCCTAGATGTCCGTATCAACACTAATTTTTTAAGTAGTCTTTTTCTTAAACAGCACCTTAATATACAGCTTCAAGTTATTGGAGATAAACAGTTATAGCAGGGGAGAAATGCAGAGAAACGTGCAAAACGTGGCAGGCAGATCTGGAGATCTGGAGATGCATATTGAAAGAAGAACCCAGAGAAGGAAGCTAGTGAGGGAAGATATATGCAAAAGAAAACTAAACCTAAATGGATTAAAGGGATAAATGAGGAAGAAACAAGAAAAGACATCATAAAAGAGACCTATTCTACAGCCAAAAGCTAGAGAGAGAAACGTTCCTCTGGTCCACGAAGAAAGCTGTAGGAAAAATGAAAGGCAGGACCATGAAGAAGAGAGAAGCCAAAAAAAATGTCAAGGTATGAAAACCTCAGTGGCTGAGTAGGAATTCTGAGACAATAGTGAAAAAAGCATAATATGGAAAAAGGGCTGTTGAACAGGAGACAAATAAAACAGTGACAGTGTTGGAAAGAGGCAACACTTCAAAAATTAAGGATGAAATTGTGCTATAGAAGAAAGAATGAAAGATATGAACTGAAAAGGTTAGAGAATGCATTCTTTCATGTCACAAAAGGTTTTGAGGGTGATAGCAGAAGGAAATTATTATCTCAGGGGGATTTCTGGATGATCCTTTTATGTCATTTTTTAGTCAAATTCCCTGGCTCAGCATGGGGAACAGGTTGAGTCAAAGGTGCTCCTTGCTTTTGTCCTAGGGGGTAGCTAGACAGAGGAAGAGTGATTCAGTAGACAGACCCACTTTAAGAAAGATGCTTGTAGATGACATTAATGCAACGGACTAGAGAGGGTTTGGCAGGATTGCCTTAGCCTTTGCCTAGAGAGAAATCAGGTTTACTTTGGATTCGATCTCCGAGTTGGGGACAAACATGCCCTTTCAGACAACCTTTCAAAGCAGGGCCACTCACTTGCCCTGGCTCAGCCCCCCAGCCAGAGCGTATTGTTTTCACCTCACCTTGGAAGAAGCTACTGGTGGGCAGCTGTCGACAGGGAGTCGTGATGCACCCTGCAACGAGCACGGTGCAGCCAAGGTCAGAGGTAGAGCTAAAGGGGTGCAAGGAAAAGGAGGCAGCCATCCAAACCCAAATGAAAGGAGTTAGTCTGCTCTACAGTAGGCAGGTGGGTAGGAGAGAGAGGAGAAAAATGAAAAATAAAAATAGGAAAGGCAAACGATTAGAACAGGTAAAAAAGCGCTGTAAAAGCACTGTTAACTGCACATTCTGGTTGAGTTACCTGGGAACAGATAGTGCTTTTTCACAATCGTCATCATGTAACGCAATCATTATCTTTTTAATCACAGTTCTATAGAAAGTATCAATACATTAAAACAGTGTAAATTTACCACCAAATTTTCTATCCAGTTAAAAATGCAGTGCTGGCTGTTCCCTTACAGCTGATGAGCCAATTGTAAAGGTGCATATGTTATGATCAGTTATGGACAACTTCAGCAAGTGTCCTACTCAGATGAACGTCTCAAAATTACTCAGATGAACACCTCAAAATTACAGAATAAACATTGAAAGAGAGGACCAACAAAGTTATATCCAGCTTGTCATAACAACTCACGGAAGGAATTTCTGTTAATCGGCACATTTACAAGAATCATAGAATAAATATTATTAATAAATTAATAATATTTTTAAAAATATTTTGAAAATGGATTTAGACTATGAGGTCATTTAGGTGATAATCCAAATAAAAACTCTAATATTTCTGAACTTTGAGAAGTGCAGACAAAATTCTGAGATGAGGAATCCATCTGTGGCTTTGATTATATTAACACTTTTTTTGCTTTTTCCACAAAAGGAAAATCAATTAAGAGCATTTATTCTGATGGGAAAAATGTTTACATTGCTGTTTAGAGTCTCTGGCTTTTTACGTGAAAAAGCTCAGAACCGTGCTGTAAGTTTGTGTTCCAAGTAAACATCTAGTTATAAAGACAACATTGAAAAGAAACTAATGAAATTCCAAGGTGTTCTAGGATGGCTGTTTTATTCTGATCAGTGGTAGATTGCACTATTGACCAAGTGTCAGACACAGAGCGATACGGTGATTGAATAAAAGTGTATACATAATCGGAGCAGAGAACTTTGCCAGGGCTAGCTTTGTTGCTTTTCCCGTAATACGAAGAGAAACCTTCTCTTATTTCCCCTTTCCCTCTCTTTGCCATCCACACCCTCATTCTCCTGTAGCCTACAAATACATTTCCATTCACCCCCTCTCTCTCCCGTTGGTGCCCCCAGATAAAAGAATGCAATGTGCCTTCGATGGAGACACTGATGAAATATTTGCAGACCAGATATTAGTCTGTTATCTCTCTGTAGGTGTGAGATGTGATGAGGATGACAGAGAACCCTGCTTCGCAGGCCTTAAGTAATTTGAGCCAAAGATATTTAGATCTGTCTTTGAACACTGCAAATCAGTTATTATGGGAGGGGAAAAGCTCTTGGGAAGCCTACCTTGAAACATATTTCGAATGCCAGGGGGCTTGCACGAAAATTGGGTAATGAATGAAATTCTGATTGCAAAAAAATCACTTAGGGACGTGACTGCTGTTGCATGCCGCTGCTCTCTTTGTAAACCCTAAATGCTTAATGATGTAAACTTTTGTACTGCAGATTTTGTAATGCATTCTCTCCCTCAAACTGTTTTTTTCCTTTTGGACAAGGAGGACGTCGGGTGGAATACTAGTTTTGTCTGCTGGAAAAAGATAAATAATTCAGCAGCTGCTGTGATGGTTTAATAGCACACAAGACCAGGTGTGAAGGAAGTAAACTTTCTCACCGGGATGCAAGAGTTACCCTAACAGAGAAGCAACAGTCAGTCTGTAGCTAAGCTGTTGCCAAGTCTTAAGTCATACATACATTAACTTCCTAAGAAGAAGAGGTGTATCTGTCATTCCATTTAGGATTTACTATGCAGTTCTTTGTCAGGATTTTGCTTCAATGGAGGGAATTTGTTTCTTGTCAGAAATAGAAAGACTAGGCTCTCACATATCTTTTATTAATCACAGAATCATAGAATCGTAGAAGGGCATAGGCTGGATGGGACCTTAGAGATCATCTAATCCAACCTCCCTGTCATGGGTAGGGACGCCTCTCAACTAGATCAGGCTACTCAAGGCTCCGTCCAACCTGACCTTGAACACCTCCAGGGAGGGGGCGTCCACAACCTCTCTGGGCAATTTATTCCAAAGTCTTACCACCCTCGTACTGAAGAATTTCTTCCTAAGATCTAATCTAAATCTGTTCTCTTTCAACTTAAACCCATTTCCCCTTGTCCTATCAGTGGACACTTTTGTCAAAGTCCCTCCCCAGCCTTCCTGTAAGTTCCCTTCAGGTATTGGAAGGCAGCTATTAGGTCCCCCCGAAGTCTTCTCTTTTCAAGGCTGAACAATCCCAGCTCCCACAACCTGTCCTCGTAGCAGAGGTGCTCCAGCCCCTGGATCATCTTTGTGGCCCTCCTCTGAACACGCTTCAATGTTTAGGATTGTCATATCACGATGGACAACATAGCTTAAACCAGAGCTTCAAGATCCTTCTGGGTCTTCTGCTCCTTTGTCTTTTTTTCAAGGTTTTTCACAATCTAGACATTGAGGGTTCCTTTACCAATTCTGTCCTGAATGTTTGGGTTCTCATGGCTGGACGTTGCCCACCTCAGTGCTGGCTCTACAGAGCTTCCCATCCACGTGGAGTCGAGCAGTCTCGGTCAGGCTGCAGGACACCCAGTTGCCTTCTACGATTCAGGCTGCTCTGAAGACAAAACATACTCCTGGTTTGCTCTTTCAATCTATTATTTCTTTGTTAGAGAGGTGGAGATAGAGAAGTGCAGGAGAAGAAAAAAAAAAGGCAAAAATCAGAAATTTCAGCTACTCAGAAGAAATACATAAAGACGAAAAAATTGTAGAAGAAAAAGGGGACATTTTTCCATATCAGTAAAAAGCATAGCCCCCAGATAGGGCACGTATGGCATCACAACTCTTACCAATCACCATTAGGTATTCAATGAATCTGTTTCCTAAACTAAACCATTAACAACTGAAGGTTTGATTAAGAAGAATTCAGTGTTTCTCACTACATTTTTCTATATGAAGGAAAAGACATTTTATGAGAATTCTTCAGGCAGCTCTAGCTTTCATATTCAAATGCAAAATGGAGACTTCTTTTCCAAATAAACCAATATGTTCTTCCAAGTCTGTATCACTGACCAGTCACAGACAAATTTTTTTTTGTTTTGATGAATAAATGTATGATCTCTGTTTTACAGATTGAAAAACTGAGTATAAAATTGAAGCCATCTACTCCAGACAATGACAGGAATGTTTGCCAGAGAGCAATACCTGTTGCCCAAAACAGTTGTTAAATTGCTAGTCAGCAGCAATTTACAATGCATGCCAACAGTTTTAGTTTTCAGTATATCTTTTTATCCCCCGCCTGAAGTAAAAGACTTGTCATCATTTCAGTGGCAAGCTAACCCTGAAAATGCTAGAAATACCTGTGACAAAGGCAAAATATTTAATTTCTATAATTCAAGGGATATAAATACAACTGTCATAATTAAACCAGACTGAGATTTTAAGAAAGGCTATTAGATCAAGATAATTCCAGTTCCTTCATCCATATTTCTCATTGCTAGAGACACAGGAATGGTAATGGCAGATTTGTTTATGCCACCACTAAAAGATGAATTAAGGTGAATCATAAAAAAAACAGATGGGCATTTATCTGAACTCTGAAAAAGATCAGATTCACTGCATTGTCACTCATTGTGTGTTCAGTTTGTGGGTATATGAGCAAGTGAATTGCCATGGCAAAAATGATCACCAAAAAACAAGCTTTAAATACAAATTGAAACAGCTGAGAAAAGTAACTATCCGGAGTATTAAGTGCCAGTACTTACAGTTGACAGACAACTATAATCTAATATTAGCACAACTACAATCAGTGAATCAGAATTTTTCTTCTACGTTATTCGTTCCGTTTGATTTCATGACAAGTATTCATTTGCATGTCTGTACCAGATCAGCACAGAATTGGCCCCATATTTCAGTGTAACCCTATTTTGTTTGATATTTGTTATTGCATATACAAACTCTAGAAGAAAGTTACCATACATTTTCCCTGGGTACAACCCCTGAGTATTTCAAAATACAACACATTTACTTGCCCTCCTGAGACGCCATATATAGCAGGGACTGTAGAGAAGAAAACAATGGATGGTGGCCCTCTGCAAATGTGGCAAAAATTACAATCTTGCTGCTGTTGGTGTCTCCTAATGTGAATGAATAAAGGGGATTTTGTTTTAAACAGCAGCTTCAGTACCTCTACATCCAGCTGAAATTAATTTTACCATGCATTTGATTTTGGTTATGGTCATGGACTTTGCGCAGGAATATCCACATAAACAATTTATTTCCTACACTGGTGCTCAGAAATATCTACCAGTGTATGAAAATGGCAAATATAAATCCAATTTCTATTTTGTTTTTCTAATTTAATAACTTCTATTTAACATTCACGAATGTCTTCCACTTCCACTGTGTTTCTGTAGCAGAAGTTAATTGTGTAACTTAGTTGAGGATATGAGTGGTTCCACTAATCTTTTATTTCAAGATAGGACAATGGGTAAACAAACATTTAAATATATATAAATATTATATATGCATTTGTACACTATCCTAGAAAACAAGAAAGAGCATTGGGAAATACATTGTGTCCAGCAAAAGGTGGATGGCAACATCCAGGTATTTTTTTCTGGCAGGTTTCAAAAGCATTGCATTAAAAGTGGGGGTTTTTTTAGGAAAAAAAAAAGAAAGGCAAGAAAGGGATGTATCTAAGCCTGTGAGCCTTTAATTAGGTGCATAGGGGAAGAGGTTGAATATCAATTTAAACTTTAATGTGGCCCTCTACCAAGGAGTAAGCAACCTCTCTTTATGGATGTTCAAGGGCAAGAATCTAATTTCTACTGGTGTCAAGGACAGACAAAAATCTCAACATCTCTCTACAATAAGTGTTTTCTCCATAGACCTGAGTATCACCAGGTCCAAGGGAGAGACTCCATGTGTCACAGAGCGTTTAATGGGCTGATGCCAAGAACCCATTCCACATTACCTGCTCTTTGCTGTACAATCCCAAGCAAGTCTCTTCATGTTTACATGCCTCAGTTTCCCCCATCTTCGAAATAGCTGTGACATTTTTTGTATTAGAGCAATAGCATGAGGCAGCTGTCACGTTGATAAGTGGCTTAGAGATCCCTGGATAGATGCTGACCTGGCATAGAAGTGTATATTTACAAATGAAGATGTATTCTATTGTTATGAATATTGTGTATTACAGGCTGCTTGCATTATCAATTTAATGTACACGAAGATTCAATCAAAGCTGTTTAAGACCTTGAAAAAGACGCTGCTCTGTGTACATTTTGATAGGCTAAGTGTTGATTCAGCCTACACACACGCACAAATAATATCTCAAGTCATTAGGGTCTAGCTTCTTTAAAAAGCAGTTTTCAAACTTTCAAAAATCCTTTCTATGTGTGATCTGTGAGTTGCCTTCTACATTTGAAGCTGATAAAATGCAGGAATGTTCACATTCATGAGACAATAGCTTTGACTGAATGCTGTAAAATGAAATAGTCTCTTTCGGTTTTTCCTTTCAAAAGGAAAATTGCATAAATAATACATTTGGGCCTTGCAATACAAAACAAGCACAATAGCTACTTTACAGCTTTCATCAAAATGAAGGCCATCTTTTTCATTTATATTATGAAACTGGTAATACAATATCATCATCTCCGATTGGCTGAAATCATCGAGACGGTGAGCTCTCCTTTCCAGATAATGCCACTTGGTCCCTGTGTCAATGGAATGCGTAATGGTAGGACATATAAGACAAATTTTTCGTCATTGGTTAGCAATGAAGCTTAGAAAAAAAAGTAATAATGGAGATGTATTGAGGAATAAGCAATGCTTCCCAGTGAAAAAGAGAAAGACAAATATATGAAATGTTTCTGTGTTCCTTGCCAATGTTTTGCTTTTTTTTGGTGTTCCTTTGCATTCTTAGTATGTTCTATTTCAAAGGGGAAAGCGTGTGCAATGGTGGAAAGGGTACCTTTATCTCAGAATAACGCTATGATAAAAGTAATATCCTTAACTTCCTGTTTAAGATCAGATAGATTTTGCTCCACCAGACACAAAAACCCAAAAACCATTTAGGAGACATCCCAGAAGGGCCAGTGGCAGTGCTGGAGCTATGCTGTTGTGCTCCCTTCGCACCACCGTCCTGAGGGCCATTTCATCAGCTCTCTACTCTCAGCTGAAGCTCCTTCTTCGACAGCTGTCTTTGTGTTCTTCACTCACTCTGTTTCTTGCCTTTCATCTGTTGTCCTCAATCGTGGACTAAAACTGAAACTGAACCAAACATGGAGTATGACTAGTCACACAAATCTCTTCACAGCTGTCTTTAGGGAATTCTCAAGCCCTCATGGCTACAGATATTTTGCATTTCCCTAGCTCTTTCCTGTATCATGAGAGAATATGACATCATGTCTGAATAAAGAATAGTGTTTTCTTTCACATGATAAATGCTCTACCCTTCGTTTTCTCTCTCAATTGTAGTGGCATTCTTTACTTCTCAGATGTATTCACAAATTACACATCCTGAGCTGATTTTTCTCCCTCACAGTGACCTTTCAGAATAGGATATGCACCCAGAATGGAAATCATACCAAAACCATACAAAGTCTTTAGATGCCAGCTGAGACAGACACTTGATAGAGCCACCTCTTTAACGGCAGAGAATCATAGATTATATATGATACATACTATATCATATATGATATATATGAGATATATATTATATTATATATGATTCTATGAGAACATGTATGCAAGAAGCAAGGACACTGTTACAGACCTGTCAACTGGTATTTTCTAACAAGTTTAGTTCCAGTCTAGTTCTGCCCACAAGGCAGTCCACTGAACACAGGAGTAAAACTAATTGCTAAATGCGTTGGCTTTAGCATGCATCAGATACAGAGAACATTTCGTCAACCTTGCCCAAACAGTTGTCTCCTGAAACTGCACATCTAAATGGTACAGAAGTACCAAAATCAGCTCAGGATTGGCTATATTTTGTTCTTGGCATGGACAGTTATCTGAGTCCATCTTGGTGTACGTTTGCTAGGTCTTCCTTAGTCAAACTAGTATATGTGGAGTCGTCTTTGTGAATCGCTAGTTTTTGTCTACAGCTCATCCAGACTTTGAGGGGATTCACTGTATTAAGAAGGACCATCGGTTTGTTCAGAGGCCAGCCTGATGGGTTAAGTTAAAAACAAGACCTATTTGACCTATGTGACAAAGCAGTTCCTTGAAGATATTTTCTCCTTTACTGTGCCTTGACTTTTCCTCTTGTAAAATGGAATTTGTCTGCTCTGGGAGCGTTTTGATCATGACTTGCCATTTTTTATCCATGGCACTATGCCACTAGATATTGTTTAACTAAACCCCAGTAGTGTTTGAGATGGGAGGCTGTGCTACTAAACTTCCATGGTTAGTGCAAACCCTACTGAGTGCTCTGTGTCTTCCACACTTAATCACTCTCATTGATTTACAATTCTATTTTCTGCAAGGACAGACTTCCCTTGTTCTGTTTATTGAATTCAACAGTATGGGTTCATAATCCTTCTCCTTTCTCATTTTAACATGAGAGAGAGTGAAAGTCTGTATGAAGCTTCTCACTTTCAAGCTGGGATCTTTCATTTTTATTGCGAAAATGTGGTTGGAACAGAAATGCATACCTTAATGTTATAAATTGTATTTTCCCCATCAGATCAACAAACCCAAACTTTCTATGCAGGCAGAATTCAGGCATTCTAAATCCACATGTGGAAATTAAACATTGACACATATCTTCTGGGCAAAGCTGCAGCTATTAGATGTTATTTGAATGCCAAGGTCAACCATTAAAACTATTCCCTCCTCCACATCATTATAATATTGTACTACAAATGTCATCAGGATTGTGACACGGATTGTAAGACTGTAACATTAATTTTTCAGCTGGTCTGCAATTATATTTCTTTCACTGTGGACGTGTTAGCTCTGATTTGATAAAGAATAATGCTGTGTCAGTACCTGGGCAAGAGACTTGCAGAGGAAAGATCCCAAGTACTGAGAATTCACCAGGAAAACCTTGTCCCTTGTAAAAATCATCTGGGTCCAGATCAAGTATTGACATGTGTCTGCTAAGGTGGAAAACTAAAACGTTCATGATCAAATAGCCCACGGCCCACTTAACAAAAAGTATTTTCAGCACATTTCTGGCTCTGTCGATATTTCTTCTATATCTCATTGGACACAATGGATATAGACTCTTGCCTTCATGCCTTAGGGTTTTTCTGCTGGGTTAGTTAGCTGAAGTGGTCACTGAGCGCTTTCTGGGAATTTGGCTGGGTTAGTTTTTCTTCATCCCAGTTCAGAACGCAATAAAAGAAATGTGCCAACCTCTTCCACTAAGCTGAAAGTTACCAGAGTTCTTCCCACCTAGCCAGTATGGCACTGCAGCCAGCCCCGCCAGCCGGTGCGGTGCAGTGGTGGCACGTTCTGCTTCCCTTCACTCTAGATTTTCCCCTGGGCTCTGCCATTTGCAGATCCTGTCCTGATGTGGCTGAAGCAGCAGAGACCACAGCACAAACACAGACATTTCCCAGTGGGCTTTAGTCACTTCTGCTCTTCCAAATGCTCTTTCAAGGTTCACTCTTACCAGGAGCCCCACAGTAAGCTGCCAACAGACAGGGAGTTGGCTGGGAGTTGTCAATGCCCTTCAGAGAGAAAAAAGAAGATGTCTTTGAAGACTTTTTTAGAACAGTATCAACAGTATCTAAACACAGGAGGCTTATTCTTGTTAGATGTGGACTTGTCCTTTCTGCCTGTTGTTAAACAAGAACTTTTTTTTTTTTTTCTCCTAAACCTATACTTGTGATACAGTAACATATGATGACTGTCTCTGTCGAGGACAAGACAAGAAGAGTCCTTGATTCAAGGGGTTACCTTGAGAGGAAGTTCAGTGTTGAGGCTGGATACTTCATGCCCAGTGAAAGGAAGTGTTTTTGCAATCTGCTGCACAAGCAGCTTTGTGAGAACCACTTCTTTCTCAAGAAGGAGGGAAAAAAAGATGTTTTCTTGCCTACAGAATTCATAGCGATGTTATCACTCCCAGATTCCTCCCTGCTTGTGCTAACTCGGTGAGAAGGGAGACTGCAAGGCAATAGTAAAATACACTTTCCTATTTTTGTACCTATAAACTCTTTGGGGTATGGATTACATCCTGCTACTACTACTTACTTATGTTCTACTACTTACTCACTATCTCCTGTTATCCTGAAATGATTAACAGCAATTAGCAAGCTCTCTTCTAAAAATACCGGATTTGATTGTGTAATGGTTAGGATATGCAAGGACAACTACACATTTGTTCTTCCCATGCCTCAGCATCACCCTTTCCTAAGGGAGAGACTAGAGCTGGCGGGATGTAGGGGAAACATGTTACAAAAGAGAAGCTACATCTAGCTAAAATCTTAGTGTCCACCTATGAAAATCCTGGTGAGTAGGTATTAACAGCATGCTGTCACCTCACAGAGAAGACAAATTGTGTCTCAGCAGAACAAAACTGAATGCACGTAGAAAACCAGTGCACACTGAAAAGCACAATAAATGGTATTATGAACCCTACAGCTTTTAAACAAGCTTGTAAAATACTAAATCTTTTGTTACTCCTTGTATCAGAGAATTTTCTACTTTTCTGTTGTTTCATACATTCAAACATACTATCTAAACAGCACATTTATACTGCAGTGCTTTAGCATACAAGTTCCTAACAAGGTAAGGCCCAGGCACAACCCAGGTTCAAAATACAAACCAATAAATTGTCCCAGATCTCTGCTTGCAGGACCGTCTTAGAAAAGAGCCATAAAGCACTGGAAGGGCAAGGAGAAAGTAACCCTAACCCTAGGGTTAAGAAAAAGGGAGAGAAGGAGTCGGTAGTGACCTCAGAGAGCAAGTAATGATTCCTGGAGGCAGCTGGGTAGTGGTCAGATGGCCAAAAGGTGATGCAACAGCAGATGTGCAGGGAGAAGTCAAAAGGTGAGAAGGATGCAATGGGAATGAGACTTCACATCAAAAGGTGGAAACCACTGACCTAGCACAGGCCTGTCTTTCAGAAATTATTTCTCAGTTTCTTTAATGGATTTATGATTTGCAGCTTTCTTCAGCTTTTTAACTCCAAATATTCAAGTGTCTTATTCAACAACAGGCAGAACAGACAAGTTCACATCTGACAAGATTAAAGCCTCTTGTCCTTACACACTGCTGAAAGCAAGTCTTCAAAGTACAGAATCTGTTGCTTCTATTAAAAGTATTAAGTACGGAAAGCATTACACTTTCCCCTTAAGCTCAATTCGTTCATTCACTCAGCTTAGACACGCCTCTCTCCAATTGGTAAAGAAATTTATGTACTTTATCTAGATAGTCTCATGAATAGCCTCAATTGTTTCCCTCTCTGCTCACCCTTTTAGTCCACCTGGTAGACCTGGGTGGCCAACTTGTTATTATAGAAGACCTCCCATCTAAGTAGAGCTCCATCCACTTTTACTGCAAAAGGTGCAGATATCAAAGCTCTATGGCAACAGGTACTTCTCAGAGCCAGGGGGTGGAAAGGGAGTGCATCCGGTCCTTCCAAACCTGTCACCTTCTGCCAGCCAAAACAAAGGTGCCTTTAATCTGCCCCACAATCCCTGTGCTTTAATGCCCTCAGCTCCTCAAAGACGACACAGGGTAACCCTTGTGACAAATATTTCCAATGCAGACATCATATATTGGTTCACAAAGAGTTATTGGGGGTGTCCAGTAAGTGCCCATATCTCTTTCTGAAAATCTATGGGTCCTTCAAGCCAAGATATTTGATCTCACAGACTCTGTGAATTTAGAGATGCACCGAATATTCTGACTGAATTTTGTACTTACTCATCTCTGCTCTAACGTCCTATAAAGTAAGTGACTTTTGACTATAAACCCATTTTTAGCTTATGTATTTTCTACAGTTTATACCTAAAACACACATAAATTATATTAGGATTGCACATGCTGGACAGAGAGATCATTATTACTGATACTGAAGTCCACATCAAATAAATCTGGGTGCACAGGGAATCTCTCGGGCCGGTACGCAGAGACTGGTTCAGAGCAGGAGTGCAAACCTGGTGCTCACCCTTGGGTGGATCCTCCAGGGCACCTTGACTTTGTGTCCAGGGAGAATAATTATCCAGAAAATTCAGAACAGCAAAAGCATCCACTGGCAATGAATTAGTTGTTGAAACTCTGATACCAAACATCATCCACATCATTTCAGAAACCACCCAGTAACCCATGGACTAGCTATACCAGCTTCACCTATGTTGCTGTAGCTTCACCCCTAATTTCTTCTAAATGTGTAGGTCAGGCAACAAAGACGAGAGACAGATACAGACACAGATAACCAGTCAGTATTAAATTAGGTAATTTGAAACTTAATTGGGGTAAATTTCTTGGAGACTATATATGTGGTTAGTGCATGAGCAATAGCATGAAGCTTTTTTATTTTCGGCCCTTGCCTTCATAATCTTCCAGACTCTTTAGAGATGTCTGTCACCATGTCAAAGGTAAAAACCTCTCCCAGAAAATGCCCACACTGACGGTGTGCCATCATAACACATCAAGCAGAAGGACATGAAAAATGTGGGGAGGTGCCCATAAACCCGGGATTTTTGAAAAAAAGATAGGAGGCATTTACTATTGGAAAGGGCCATTATATCTTTCTGTTCCCTCAGTTATCTCATAATAGGAAGGAACATCTCTCCACTTATTCCAAACTAATTCTGAAAATACATAGATATTCTCTGTTTACCTTCCTGCCTTTGCTGTGGGAGGCTGAAAACAGTCCACTGACACTTTCAGGTAACCATTTGGCTTTAATGCTTTTACATAAATCCCACCTCATTTTCTGCATGGAGCTCCATACGTCAACCATTGCCAGGCACAGCTCTCAGAAAAGATCGGAGAGCAGTTGTACATCAAAAGTCAAGTACGAAAAAAATTAACAAGCAAGAAATTAAATCATTAAAACTCATCAGTGTTTTGCCCAAAATGTTTCATCATAATACTTCATCTTGCAGCTCTAGAGCACAAAGCACATTGCAGAGGATGACAAATTACATTATCTTCATTTTACAGATGGGAAACTGAGGCATAGGAAAGCAAATAGACTTTCTCAACGAATTGATAATATAAAACTTATTTTCTGACTCTCAGTCTGGCAGTCTATTGAATAGACTATCCTGTCTCTAATTCCTATCTGAAAAGGGTGAAAGAAATAAATGTGCTGTTATGTTAGCTTTTGCAAATCCATTTTCCCTTTGCACCAAGACAAAAAAAAAAAAAGCAAGAGTCAAATGCTTAAAATAGTTAAAAATATTAAAGCACACAAGAAGCTATTTAGTTGCATTTACAGCTGGCAGGAGACTCTGACATCCTATTTTTATTTTATATTTTTTATAGCTAAAGATTTCATTGTAGTACCTGGAAATCATGGTAGTTTGCCGACAAGCTTGCCGCTTCAAGTACTCATTTCCAAGCCAACTGTATTTGAAAACAATGTTTGGCACTGAAAATAAGCAGAGATATAAGAAAAATATTAAAATCGCTATGGGAGTGACAGGAAAAAATGGAGTGAGACAGATTCCCCCAGCCTGATCCTTTATGATTCTTTTCCAGTTATTGAGTATATAAATTTCAATCCCCTAGTACAGCTGAGGGGGGAGAAAAATACATGATTATCATATCACTCAAAGCTGCACAACTTTAAAATCAGCTCCAGTATAAATTCACTCTCTATAAAATGACTTTTAATATTCTTTTCCTTAACATAAGTATTAAATTTTGTATGATTAAAAATTTATTTACTCTCTCTTCCTTAATTTAGTTTTTTATTTGCTATTGTTACCATTCCCATCTGATCTCAACAAAATCTCTCCGCACATTACAGCAAGAGTGTACCACTAGCTGTGACACATCACTGGGCTTTGAAAGCTAAGCCTTAAAGCAAATTAAAAGTGACCAGTCCAACCTGGTGGCTCAGACAACATGAATTATACTGCTGTTTCACAAAGGGGGAAAGGGGAGAAGGCAAGGGAGGTAGGAATCCTTTCCCTGGGTTAGGTAACGTGTCGAGGAGCTGTACATCTACTGAAAGATCCCGTTATCTAATTTACATTGCGACTCGTCAGAATTTTGTCATGTTAATTGACCTGTCTTAGATTATCTGCTAGTTATTAGAGAAGCTGCAGGTATAACTCTGTTCTTTAATAACTCATCGGGTCAGGATGCGTCCCAAGAAAAGTAAACAAAACAAAATAAATTAAGTGAACTTCATCCAAAATCATGTTCACACAGAACATCACATCTAAATACTCTTCTCTCCAAGATAGAGTAGATCAGACTGTGCTTGTACCAACTAAAAAAAAAAAAAAAAAGAAGAAAGAAGAAAAAAACATAAAAAAAACAACAACCTAAAAACAAATATGACTTATGATACAACATGGGAGAGTAAGTGTTGGCAGGAACATGGCCATAACCACCAGTGAGCATAGCACTATCCTTTAAAATCCATGTTAGTTGTTTTGTGAAATTACTTGGATTTTGTCAGTACCTGTGTTTTTCCAGCTGTTCACCTCTGTAAAAATATATTAATTTTTTTTAAGAAATGTAAGTACATAGGAAAGTGGGAGGTTGAGTTTTTTCATCCAGTATCATACACCTGTACTAAACACTAAATTCTTGCAATCGAGAAGCAGAAGGAAGCTAAGCATCACAAGTTTGGGACAGTGCAGACACATATCTATTAAGCCATAGAATGATGTCTGCCTCCTCAGCAAGCTGATGCCAAAGCTGAATCCTAGACAAACAAACTGGAAGTGACTCCCCTCACTGCTCCCATCCCATTCCATCAGGACACGTTGCATGCCTTCAACCCCACACCATATTTCTGGCTTTTTGAAGTCAACCACCCAAAAGGTGACTTACAGCAGATATGATTGGAACAGTGTGGCAAACTGGAAACGTTTTGCTGACAGTCCATTTTCACAACAAAGAGCTGATGGAAGCCATCTCTTTCCTTGGCAAAGCCCCATCTCTGGAAAAACTGTTTTCCTGATGGCCTTTTTCACCTTTCCCAATCCCTCTGCACCTTCAGATGTTTGGCACAACAGCTCTAGAGCAAAACAGGCCAGAAGTCCTCACGGCCCAAAGAAAATTACGTGAATAACTGTATTTTATGGTGTGCTGTCAGTCCCCAAAAATGAAGAAATAATGGTCTTTGAAATCCACCTGAACTGAAACATTTAACTTGAACTTTTGTGCATGTTTTTCAGTGAAATACAAGGAACATAAGAAGTGATTCATTATTTTAATCAAAGTTATTTGTTCAAAAGCTGTTTATATGAGATGTTTTAATTTTTTTGAGCTTCCTGCCCTCCATGCCCTCCATGGACTCACAACTATTACAAAGTATACATGTTTCATAAAAATATTAGAAATGCCATATCAGGCCATTGGCACCTGGTCCTGTATCCCATGTCCACCAGTAGTCTGTCAAGCAGAGGGAACTGTGATATTTCCTGGATATAGTGTCCCAGCTACCACTTTCCACTCACATGGTGTCTCCACAATTTATAGATGGTATGAACTTTCTTTCCACAAATTGGTCTAACTGATTTTTGAATGTATGTAAGTTTTTGCTGTCTACCACATACCACAGTAGTTTTGATCAACCTTTTTCAGCTGTGAAAGTTTTGGCTGTAAAATGCCACCCAGATGCCTGTTCCAGAGTCCATCAGTCTAACCTGGACGGACCAGCGTGGCTGGCTGACACATCGCTGGCCTTCTGCTCCCTTTCAAGTCTTACCATGGAAGATTTAAACATACCCAACAGAAAAGTCAAATTTTGAAATACTAAGGTCCTTCTCTAAATGGAATAGCTTTTCCTGCACACCAGAAAAAGGGTCCGCGTTAAAAAGAGCCAACAACGCCTCTACTAGAACAGCAGCGCACTCAAGTCCCAATAAAGACCATCAAGAAAAGCCAGATTTGAAGTCAATGTCCACATTTTCACCTTAATATAAGCAGATTTTGACTCATCGTCTCTATGTACAAGTAATATCAGATTTGTCACGGAGTCTTTATAGAAGATATATTTTAAGCCCTCTAAACTGCATGAAAAGCCCAAGGATTATTTTTAAGAGCTGTGCTCTTTTTCTTTCACTGATCGCTGTTAGAGCAAATCATAAAGGCTGAACCATTCTTGCCAGCTTTATTGTCTGCATATATTTTAAATAAAACTTTTTTTTCTATTTGAAAACACTTTGATGTTACTTTTCATGCATCTTTTTTTCTCTATAAGAGTGTTATAAGAAATTATTTTGATAAACACTTGCACAAATGGGCAACATAAACATTGCTTTACTACATCAGGGATGCTCCTGAACAAGGGGGGAAAACACCAGTTCCCCTCTAGCCCTTGAAATGTGGTTAAAATACTAACTGAAAATAAATTTGTAATACTCCAAGTGTTTAACAGTCCAAGTATTTGAAAGTCCAAGTGTTTCTATGCATCCAATCCAACAGAAGATACTTTTCTTTCACGGTAGCTAGTTTTTCAGACTAATAAAATGCACAGGCCCCTTTGAGGCAAATATGTACAATTTTAGGCATCACACAGATAACAATCCTCTTCCATTGTTCAAAAGTACTCAGGTTATTCAGGCTACACTGTATGCTCCTTGTATTCAACAAATAATACATGATCTAGTCTAACCTCTTTTCAGTGAAAGCAGTTTCACTATTACTTTTGTGCAGTGGCCACGCTGTACCTGTAGCATTAAACAGATGGCAATACCTGGCTGGCTAGAAATTGCTTTAGTTCCTAGCACGATTCTGTGGCATGGCAATGAAATGGCAACTGTCCCCATTGGCCAGTGAAATATTTTTAGGCTCATACCAGCAACAACGACTGCACTACCTTCATCCACAACTACAATTCACCCATAGAGCACTGAAGTGTATACCAGTAACAACACAAATGCAAATGGGTCTCAAGAGACCCAGCTCCTACCTTCATCTCTGACACCGAGCTGTGCCATGAGCTTGGACAAATCACTTTGTCTCTAAGCTTCTCATCTCCCTCTTGTAAAAGCGTGGTTAGAACAGTGGTCAAATCACAGAATCACAGAATGTCAGGGATTGGAAGGGACCTCAAAGGGTCATCTAGTCCAATCCCCCTGCCAGAGCAGGACCACCTAGATCAGATCACACAAGAACACATCCAGACGGGTTTGGAACATCTCCAGAGAAGGAGACTCCACAACCTCTCCGGGCAGCCTGTTCCAGTGTTCTGTTACCCTTACGGGGAAGAATTTCTTCCTCATGTTTAAGCGGAACCTCCTGTGTTCCAGCTTATATCCATTTCCCCTTGTCCTATCATTGGATGCCAGTGAGAAGAGCCTGGCTCCATCCTCATGACAGTCACCCTTTACATATTTATAAACATTAGTGAGGTCCCCCCTCAGTCTTCTCTTCTCCAAGCTAAAGAGACCCAGCTCCCTCAGCTTTTCCTCATAAGGGAGATGCTCCACTCCCTTAATCATCTTTGTGGCCCTACACTGGACTCTCTCAAGCAGTTCCTTGTCCTTCTTGAACTGAGGGACCCAGAACTGGACACAATATTCCAGATGCAGCCTCACCAGGGCAGAGCAGAGGGACATAACAATACAAGAAATGATACTCCAACAACAGTGTTTTCCCTAGCTTGAAAACGAGGGGGAATTCAAGTCTAAACAGTGTAGTGAGGGGGCTGTAGGAAAGAAACAGTGCCATTGTGTTAAAACACTGTATGAAAGTGGTTACCCCGAAATGTCCTTGGAGAGGGCCAAGAGCAAGACAATTTCTAGAAAGCAATCATATATTGAGCTAGCGTCTTCGAGATCGGAAGCAACACAAGTAGACTGTGCTGGATAGGATAGGTAAATGGAAGGGATTAAGACAGAAAGAATGTTGGTTAAAACTATTGTTGCATTTCTGCATCCCCTGCACACACACACGAAAATAGTGGATGACACAGTCACCACCAGCAGCCAAAAGACAAGATATTGGACATATCACAACATGTACATGTCAAAGACATGTAAAGGAATATTTTAGCTCTACTTACAGTATCTGTTAACGCCTCTTGGTTGCAGAAATGTTTTGCTTTCTTGTCCTTTACTGTATGTTTTAACTGAACAACTGTACAACCAAGTCTGCTCTGGTCTTCCCTATTGTTGGCTGTGTTTCCATCACATTACTTGTAAACACAAAGGCAGAAAATCACTCTTAGTCACAGTAAGAGACAAAATAGAGGGAAGAACAGGAAACCCAGCTCAAATTATTTTGCTAAAAGTAGATGCAGAGCACCTCTGCTCCCAACTCACACCCTCACCAGCACTGCCTGGTATTTAATTACAGAAGGACTTCTCCTCTGCTGGTCTGGAAGCTCCACCACAGCTGAGAGCTCTTCAGGTCGATGCCCAGTGGAGCTGCAACTATTCTTACTGTTTACTCTTCCAGTCTAAGGACAATTATTAGCACTGTCCCCTCACATGCACACATTTCCCTCACATAAGCATGCCATTAGGTTCCTGTGTGACCACCACACACTGCATTCCCACCATTTCTCCTCGTGGTTCAGTGACACAAGCACAGTGCCCAACAGCATGGACCACCCTCTCCTGGTATCTTCTCCCAGGCCATGGGGAGACCCAGGCTGCTGAGGAGCAGCAAAGGGCAGGAGTCACTCTGCAGTGCAGCTTTCAGTGGGAGCATCCTTCTGCAGCTTTCAGGGACATGACATTCTACGATTCTATGATTCTATGACAAACGAGGCTTTCCTGAGGTTTGTGTAAATGGAGGCACTTCTACTTGAAAAATTAAAAAATTACATTATAATAGCAAAAAAGGTTGAGTTGAGGAATTTAAAACAAGAAGTACGGTATGATATTAAATATTGCATTCTCCTACCAGTGTACAGTATGATGACAGATTGGAGATGAATTTTTAAAGTTCAGTCTATCTATCTACCTATAGCAACTATCTCAGCATTTACACCATGGTCATCACTGTTTTATCTAAGGAGCTGTCAGAGCAGTTGTGAACTTGGGAGTTAAAAGAAAAGACCCCTTTTTATCTCAAAGGTCATATGGATGCTATAAGAATGCAGATATGCAGTCCTATAAAATCTCCAGGTTAAAAAGTACATCTATTAAAGCAAAACACATGTGCGGATTCGTGTTTCCTGCCATATGGGCTTGCTTCAACCCTACTGCAGGGACACAGCTGAGCTGGGCTTGAGAATATTGGGCCTGTTAGGTGTAAGGAAGCAGCTGATCTATCCCTTGTCCTTAATGGGACACCCAGACAGAGCAAACCAGGCAGCAGCAGTTCCCCATCCCACGATATGCAACTCCAGGCTCTCCCTAACCTTATCCACACTCTCCTTCCAGCAACAGATAGTTCCACATGACATGGGCCAGCTTTACATAATTTCTCCTTGGAAATGCAGTCAAACTCTCCCTGTCTGTAAAAAAATGAGAAGGATGCTTATATCTTCTCCCTTGTTTCATGAAGCTGGTCAAATGCAGAAGGGAAAAGCAAGAGAGGATTTATTTTTAAATGCAAATATTACTCTCATCTTTCACAATCTTTAGCAAACAGGCTTGACACTCAATAACCCAATTAGGTAAATGGGAATTTTTACTCAATTTATGGCTATATAATCAGGCATAGGGAGGAAGAAGGTGACAATTCAGATGGGGAAGATAGCAAGCAGATTCTGTTCCCTCTTTTAAAAGGCTCACAACTGCCTAACAGACACGTTCTGAAAAACCTTAATTCAACCTGCCCCAATTATTAAAAAATGTCTTTATAGGAATTTATTTTAAACCAGTACTTTATGAACAGAAACGAGCCCAATTTTCAGAAATGCTAGGCCTCCATACTCCCACTGATTTCATCTGGAGCAGTGGATGCTCTTATTTTTTGAAAAATCAAGCCTTAGAAGTTCATGATATGTGAAAATAAAATGTCTACAAAAAAAAAGAAGGGAGAAGCATTTGTGTTATGACATTAAATTCTAGGTCTAATGTTGTGCTGGGAATAGTTATTTACACTGCTGGTAAATTTCATATCGGAAATCCTAGTCCACTGAGAATACTCTCCCCAACACTCCCTCCCAAAAAATAACCCTAAACCACTGTAAACTTAAAATTCCTGTGCTTTTTTTTCTATGTATGAAGTTTCATTAATTGTATTCATAAATGCCTACATGTATGTAGATGTACAGGTGTATGCATAGAAATTTATAGCTATATATCATGTATGAAATGGAGATTTATGTGCAGATATAAACCTTATACTATTGAGACATTCAGATTTATCCAAGTCCAGTTCCTGTTGGCATCAAAAGTAAAATCTCAGACCACTTATTTGACTACCTAACTACGGATTTAGGTTCCCTACTTCTCATGCTCAGATTCTGTTTCCCGGATCAGATAGCTGAGTCACAGAACCAATTAATTCTCAATGATCAAGAAAGCAATATGAACTCCCAAAAATATCAGAAGATAATGGATGCATTTTGTTATAGGTTGACTATACATGATAGATTACAGTGACATACCCAACTACTGGGTTATGCAATAATACTTCTGGTAGCTGGGCAAATTTTAAAAATCCCTCTAGTTAATTAACTCAACGTCACAGGGACTTATGTTTCTGAGTAACTTCACCACTTCTGAAACGTTTCCTAAACGTTCTTAAACTCATCAAAATGCATGCCATTATAAAATTCAGCCACTTTAAGTCCTGGGGTATCTTTCTGATATTTAAGCAGCTGACTGTTTCACTGGTACCTATTTTAATTAAACTGTACACTCTGAAAATAACATGGTGACAAAACATGCTAATTGCTAATGTTTGAGCTGCCTCCCGAGACTGGCCATATGTTAGGAACCACTGTTTAGCAATGACTCGATAGTGTGCTGTACTTCACAGGGGCATTGTGGGAATGTGAAAGCCAAATGTTCGCTGCGACTGAAATGGCACTAATTCTGGGCCGCACAATACATTTAAAAATATGGATTCCATTTTCAAAAGCAGTCTAACTCCATTCCCGCTGAAATCAGTGACAATAGGTCAACATTTTGTGCTTTCAAAAAAAATCTCACTTTGGTGATCACGAAAGGATTCACTTTCTAATGAGAAATTCCCCTCTGATCCCTCATACAATTTGGATCGCTAACTCCCTGATCGCACGGATACTCTCACACTCTTATGGGGCTCCAGTCTTTAAATAAGTGCTGGACGAGGCCCTAACGATCTTCTGTTATTAAGTTCCTGAAATCTATCAATTTAATTGGAAGAACGTGTTAATAGACTCCTTTGCTTCTGATGTTTAGTGAATTCACAATTCTATATTATGCAACCATTGTAATTGCAACATATACAATGATTATATCTAAAGTTCCAAACATGCAGCTCCCAGTAGTGTAAAATAAATGCAAAAGCCATTTCATGCGTTTTCTGAGGTCTGTAAAGTAACTGCAGCTGTTTAATATAGTAAAACTGCAATTACCTAAAGCACCCTGGTAGTGTTACACCTCCCGTACGAATATCTTGGAGCAACTTCCTTGTTTTACATTAAATACCCATATTTCATAGCAAGATCTCAAATAAAATGAGACCGTGCAAGAGGTTTACCAATGTCATAAGAGAGATCTTATTGTCAATGAAACAATTTTGTCACTTTAATGAAACTAGACTGCTCATAACACAGTGTGAACCTACAGATGGTGTTTTTAATGTGGGTTGGGTTTTTTTAAAGGTTACTGTACTTTTGAATCAGAAGAATAGTGTTTGATCTTTAGCTATATCCAGTTTTGCTCCACCTTTTGAAAAGGCCATCCTTTACTGAGTTTCCTAAATACCCTCTGAAGGTATGTTTCCCAAAGTCTAAGCACTGCAGAAGTTTCAAAATTTACTCTTTAAATGGAACTATGTGCAGAATAATTAGGCACAATAGAAGAATAATTATTTGCAGAAACAAGCCAAAAGACCTACTCCTCACCAGCATTCTTGCATTTATTCTTATTCAGTGCTAATGTAACACTGAAAATGACAGGACTCAATAGGGGAAAGAAAAGATTTGTGGGTACGAAGGAAGGAAAGCAGTAGAGAAAAGGGAGAAGGAAAAGTGACAGGATTGTATGATATTCAGAGATTCATAGAATCATAGAATGGTTTGGGTTGGAAGGGACCTCAAAATCATCTAGTTCCAACCCCACTGCCATGGGCAGGGACACCTGGACTAGATCAGGTGGCTCAAAGCCTCATCCAACCCGGCCTTGAATGCTTCCAGGGATGAGGCAGCCACAACTTCTCTGGGCAACCTGTTCCAGTGCCTCATCACCCTCAGAGGGAAGAATTACTTCCTTATATCTAATTGAAATCTCCTCTCTTTCAGCCATTGCCCCTCTCCCTATCACTACACACCCTTGTAAAAAGTCCTTCTCCAGCCTTCTTGTAGGATACCTTTAGGTACTGGAAGCTACTAGAAGGTCTCCCTGGAGCCTTCTCTTCTCCAGGCTGAACAGCCCCAACTCTCTCAGCCTGTCTTCATAGGAGAGGTGCTCCAGCCCTCAGATCATCTTCATAGGCCTCCTCTGGACTCATTTCAACAGGCCCATGTCTTTCCTGCACTGAGAACTCCAGAGCTAGGCACACTACTCCAGGTGGGGTCTCACAAGAGCAGAGGAGAGGAGCAGAATCCTCTCCCTCGACCTGCTGGCCACACTTCTTTGGATGTAGCCCAGGATATGGTTGGCTTTCTGGGCTACGAGTGTACATTGCCAACTCATGTTGAGCTACTACCATTTCACAGTCACTACAGCCAAGGCTGCCCTTGAGCTTCACATTCCCCACCAGGTCCTTGTTTTTGATGAGAACAAGGTCCAGCATAGCACCTCCCCTTGTACGTTCCTCTGTCACTTGGAGAAGGAACTTACCATCAACACATTCCAGGAACCTCCTGGATTGCTTATGCGCTGCTGTGTTGTCCCTCCAACAGGTATCAGGATGGTTCCCCATGAGGAACAGGGCTGGTGAACGTGAGGCTGCTTCTATCTGCCTGTAGAGGGCCTCATCCTCTCCATCCTCCTGGTCATCTGGCCTGTAGCAGACCTCCACTATAACGTCACCTGTCCCTGCCCTCCCTTTAACTCTGTCCCGTAAGCTCTTGGTCAGCTCCTCATCCACCCCCAGGTGCAGCTCCATGCACTCCAGCTGGTCATTGACATAGAGGGTGACACCTCCTTCTCATCTCCCCTGTCTGTCCTTCCTAAAGAACCTGTTCATTAAGAGATTAAAAGGAAAAGCCAGCAGTTGCTAGCATTCAACCCTAATATTGTATTTTACCAAAGAGAGAACTACAAGACATTATCTCATGTGTACTTTCTGATTTGTAAGTGTCATGCTAAGGGCAGAAAATGAACAAGTAAAGGATAAATCTATTTGGAAACTTTTGTTTGAACTTCCTTAGCATTTCTTTGACAGCAAAGCCAGTCCTTATACACTCTTTCTACAAGGACTTTAACAAGATGTTTTAAGGATAAACGCTCGCAAAATACTGTGAGCACAGAGAAAAATCAGAATTTTTAATCATGAAAATTTTGACTGAAAATTTAATTCTAAAGCTTATAATCATCAGTCCAACAAAAATTCACTCCTATACCGTAACTAAATAGAAATAACTTGAAACCAAACACACAATCATCAGTTGACAGGTTATCCATATGCCGAAATGGAGATGTATAAAAGCTATTTAAAGCAATGAATACATTTGGAGTATGTACAAATAATAATCAGAAAAAAAGGTTAAATTTAAATAATTTCTTCACTGCAGCAAATCAGCCCTGACTCTCAATAATATCATTTTGGAAAAGACTTTTGGATGAAGTTCTACTATAGTAAGTTTTAATTTCATCTTGCATGTATAGTTTGATTTAGTTTTTAATAATACCTCAGCTAGTCTCTTAATGTTTAACATCACAACTTAATTGCATTTTTGTATTTCTCACCTGAAATAAATACATCCTTTTCTCTTTAATCCCTCCTGTTCATCGAGGCGTTTCATTTTCCATTCTCAAAAAAAAAAAGGCAGGGGGAAGTGATTTTTATACTTTCTACTCCGTTTCATTTTCTATCAATACCATTTAAGTTTTCAGTTTCACAGGTGGTCTGGGCAGCCAAACTCCTGAAGAGCAGCTTAAGAGATCACATCCTAAATTACGATCATTGCTGAAGAATTTAGAGAACTGACCATCATGATGGCAAGCGTTTTCAGCAAGCAGTCTAAGCTTGTTAGATTGTTCTCCTAGATTCAAGCCTTTACTGAATTTTTTAATAAAGTTTTAGTTTTTCAGTGTCAGGTTTTTTTTCACTCAATAGCCAATATAAATGACCTTTCACCCTACATTTTTTGTTTTATTCCAGTGAAGGCAAAGTCTCCCTGTGAGTAATCTCCACTCTAAATAAATGTAGCAACCCAAGCAGTTCACAAATCCACCAGTTCTGTCTTCCAGACTTCCTCCTCTCCTGTCTGAGTTAGGATTTGAGCCAGTTTCCCTCTCCTGAGTCTCACCACCAATGCAGACTCAACACCTCCCTTTGCAATCAATCACTGAGAACATGACCACAGTGCTGTCAGTCTGGTCAATAACTTGGTTGTCAGCTTCAATTTAGAGCTCTAGAACCTCACGTTTAAACTTCTTCCAGGTCCTGAGATCCGCTTCTCTATACATTCATGCTGATTACTTCACAGTTATGGCAACTTCCTTTCCTCTGGTCTTGACCTTATGCAACCTTATTCTCCTTATATTCATGCAAAACACTGCCATGGAGTCCATCATCTGAAGTCCACTGTTTTAGGATGGACCCATGTAACTTAGAATCATAGAATCGTAGAATGGTTTGGATTGGAAGGGACCTCAAATATCATCTAGTTCCAAACCCCCTGCCATGGGCAGGGAAACCCTCCACTACACCACATTGCTCAAAGCCTCATCCAACCTGGCCTGGAACACTTCCAGGGATGGGGCAGCCACAACTTCTCTGGGAAACCTGTTCCAGTGCCTCACCACCCTCTGAGTGAAAAATTTCTTCCTTAGATCTAATCGAAATCTCCCCTCTTTCAGTTTAAATCCATTGCCCCTTGTCCTATTACTACATGCCCTTGTAAACAGTCCTTCTCCAGCTTTCCTGTAGGCCCCCTTTAAGTACTGGAAGGCTGCAATAAGATCACCCCAGAGCCTTCTCTTCTCCAGGCTGAACAGCCCCAACTCTCTCAGCCTGTCTTCATAGCAGAGGTGCTCCAGCCCTCGGATCATCTTCGTGGCCCTCCTCTGGAGCTGCTCCAGCAGCTCCATGCCCTTCTTACGTTGGGGATTCCAGAGCTGAACGCAGTATTCTAGGTGGGGTCTCACGAGAGCAGAGTACAGGGGTAGAATCACCTCCCTCAACCTTCTTTTGATGCAGCCCAGGACACGGTTGGCTTTCTGGGATGCCAGCACACATTTCTGGCTCATATTGAGCTTTTCATCCATCAGCATTCCCAAGTCCTTTTCCTCAGGGCTGCTCTGAATCCATTCTCCGCCCAGCCTGTACTTTTTGTGCTTGTACTTCTCTCACTGTGCTCTCTGGTTTCTCCTTTCTAGTGCATCAGACACATGATACTTGTTTTCCCCTACCCTATGATTTCTCTTTCACCATCAGGTCATGATGTTATTCTTCACAAGCCACTCGTCACAGTTCCAGACTGGCAGTGCATGTTTTCTCTGATGGCACATCATAGGTTTTGAAAGAGTTCTCTGCACGCTGATTACCTTCCTTCTTTTAAACTCTTTCCAAAAAGATCAAACGCTTCAGCATTAAACTACCATGTGCAGAGACGTTCTCCCTTCAGTTTTCCCTGTGTCTCCCCTTTTCCCACCTCCGCAGAAGCTTTGGGTCTGTGCAGTGCTCAGCACAGGGCAGTTCTGTCCTGTGACCACAGCTCCCACGGGCTGCAGGGGTACTGAAAAAAGCCATCAACAAACATAAAATCTATATGAAAGATAAGGCAAGGAAAGAAGCCACGTTAAGTCACCTTCCTTGCACCACTACAAGACTTGACATTAAGGCAACAAGGAAAAATGCTAACTTATGTCACACAAACACCAGAAATATAAGAAAGAATAGTAACCATGCAGCCTCTGCCCTATATCCCTCAGACTCTTGCATATACCAGTCCTTTCCTGCTTTCTTCTGTGTTCCGTGAGTAGCTGGGACTTGAAATGATAATTCATGTTCATCTTTTCGAGCCTTGCAGATATCTCATCACCACAGCGTTACTCCAAGTAATGAAACACAGACATTAATTCAGTGTGTCACTACCTCCCCCAGCCAGTCTAGAGGCAGAAAGCAAAACTGCAAAAGCTCTGCAGCGTGTATCATTTACAAGATATTCTTAAATTAAAAAAAAAATAAAAAGCCCATCTTAATAACAAGTGCAAGATCTGATGTCTGAGAAATATATTCAAGTCTATTTCAAAATGTTGGCATTTTCAAGACAAGACCGTTTAAAGGGCATAACCTAATGAATCATTAGCACCAAAGCCCATCTAAATTAAAACTATAATAAGATGCTTTTAGAATCATCGCCCTCCCCCCCCTTTTTTTCTCTCCACCCTTGTTATTCCACTTTCAGAGAATATCCAGAAGTCCATTTACTTAAAATGGCTCATGCTGATAGGTTTGATGGAGCCCCTTTCTCTTCCGTCACAGGAAATAAATTGGACCTGGTGTTTTTAAAAAAAAGAAAATGTGTCAGATCAGGTTCCTATTCTCAATGGAAGGGGAAAGACATTTCTTTCATTAGCAGGATCTGCCCTAATTTCAGATTAAGCTCTACATGATATTCATGAATTCATATATTTACACTCTTTCTACAGGTGTCTACTTAATGTAATGGCATATTTGTCCACACATAAATATTTTTTGTGGATTTTTATGAGAATTAAATAATTCAGAATAGGAGCGCCTCACGATTCTATCCAGATTCTATAATATCCAGAGGCATTTAGGAAATGGATCAGGGGAAAACAAAACAAAAAGAAAACCAAAATGAAACAAAACAAAGCAACCCACAGATATAAATAAACTTCTACGAGCTGAAACTCAAATATTTGTGCTCTGTGCAATACGGCTCACGTCAACTCTGGCCCAGCCTGCTTGTGACGGCACAGCAAAAGCCACAATTCCCAAATTCTCAGGGAATCATGGGAAAGAAGACTTGACCACATTCCCAATAGCAAGTTTTGATCTGAATGAGTTGAAAAGGAAGAGGCAACATTTTAGACACTGAAGCCGTTCCTGAACTTTATGCCCAACCCAACTACAGCAACTGACAAAGGACACAAGCTGCTCCCCAATGTCACATAATATAATTTAGTATGATGGAACTGCAAATGACTCTTTTCTGAATAAGCTTACAGTGCAAGTTCATTATTTTGGGACTCTCATATTCCCTTGCTCCACCACCACCCAAAATAAAAAGCAGTATCTCTTTAAACTGCTTCCTAAAACGTGAGTATTTCACCCTGAAGGATAGAGCCTAAGAGGACCATTCTTGGGAAGTTTACTCGTAAAATCTTGCCAGCTTACCTGAATAAATTTCCTTATGTGATTCTCTGCAAATTAGTTCTCTTTGATTTAACTGCCCTGTGCCTATTTTTTTGCACACAGACAATTTGTGGGACTTTTTACGTTTGAGTCGCGGATGTCTGCAAAGGTGAAACAAAGCTAATCCAGGAACAGAATGAGTAGAATCAAAAAAGAAGCCCTGAATGTATGAAGTCACGTATCAAATATAGATATAATTTTAAAATACATTAAATTTCTATAATAGTTGAACTTACAAAGCAGCAATCTGAATTTCTCACCCTGCTACCAGTGCTTAAGGATGCCGACACTTGAGGTTTAGCTTCAGCTTGTATTAGAGGTAGGGTGAGAAAATTGCAAAAAAGAAGCCCAATTTAGGACTTCTAGTTCCTAAATCATTTAATCGCTTCCAGAAAGCCCACCCACATACACAAACACAAAAATGAGCACCTATAGTCTGGATGCTACGTACACCCACTTCACCAGATTCCTGTTAGTCATTTCGAGCAATATCTCTGTTGCACACGTCAGCATATGAGCCCGAATGTTAACTTTTATTCTGTTTTTATCTTTGCACACATTAATGACAACTGAAAGGTGAAAGAAGTGCAAGCTAAATACAAATGCTAATTAAAGGGAAATATTTTCATATTTGTTTTGATTTAAGTGGGATGAGCAGAAGCAAAGAAGCTGACTGCATGGAGGAAGGGGAAGAGACAATAAGACTTAGTCGTGATAGATGATGTATCATCGACTCAATAAACCAACAGAGCCCTGAATTATGCTTGGCAGGGAGCAGTCTCACATTGGCAGAAAGAGGCAGATGGACAGCATCGTATTCTTCATATATCCTGTTAATTTGTGCATTTTCCTCTTTTAAAAAAGCGTCAAAAAAAAAAAATTAACTGTGATCACTTCGTGATCATTTTCCACTAAGCAGCCACTAATTCAGTATTTCACAAACCTGAAATTTCTGGGGAATGTGGCATTCCACAGGGTGTGCCAAATCCATTGCTCAGGATACGAGCATCCATCTCTCCAGCTTCCTCGCCAAGGGATGAGTCTCTTAGAGCTACGAGGCTGCAGTGCCAAGGAGTAGCCCTCAGAATTTGGAAGGGCTGATCGGAACTATTTCAGCCAAACCACAAATCATTTCATTTTTCCAAAAAGGTAAGAGAATTTTATAAAACTGACCTGGCAAGGGAGATCATGAGCCTAAGGAAAGCTCAATTAAATTCAACAGATTCTCTCTGATGTGCCAGCAAAGGGAAAGAAACACTTAAAGGAAAACTGAATCATAAAATAAAAGATAATCTGTTCACTACACACAATTACAAGGAAGAGTAAATCATTACAAAAAAGGCTTAAATATATAATCTATTCCATTCATTTTTTCCCAAGTATAAACATAATATCTTTATCCCAAAGTTTTGAGGGCTTATAACTAATTAAAAATATTCATAACAAACAAAATTACTTGCTCAGTCCAAATAACTCCCTGCCCACATAAATCAAATCAACCTAGAATCACAAAAAAAAAAAATTCCCAGCTTGCTTCATGCTCTTCAACCCTCAGCAAAAGCTCAGCAAAAAATAGCTCTTCAGCATGTTCTGAATGTTAAATTTGGGCTATTTTGGACCTCAGGGAGAACAAATTCTGAAATCAAAGAATCTTCATGGAAACCCCCTATCACCATTTCCCTTCTATTAAGAGAAAAGCTCGATCATTTATGCATCTCTGCAGATGATATCCATGGTAATACACTGATACCTAAAAAATAGCCTGCTTAAAGGACCAGCTGAAATAATTCTCAGCAACTTTCACTCAGTTTTGAACAGCGAGCATCTTGCAAAGGGCAGAGATACCTGCAGAGGTAACATCCTACAGACAAATACGCAGTTGCACTATAATCAGTGTTTGAATCATTTTAAGGTGTGGGTCATATGCATTTGGCAAACATCTAAGTCTCAAAGCAGAAAAAGTGAAGATGCCTACAGTAGGTCTTAGACGACTGCCACCTTTTAGCTATGGAAGACCAAAGAAAACCTTTAGGCTAGAGATGGGCACCAGCTCAGATTTTTTCAGTGTTCCTAGGATCCAAGAAAATCAGTACAATTTTCATATCCACATCTGTGAGAAGCGTATTTTAAGGATCTCTCAAAAGCATTTTGTGAGGTCCAGACTAAAAGGAGCAAGACTTGGACTACCTGATTCTGGGTGGTCTCTCAACACACCTTCCATTTCTTTCTCCCAGCTTTACTCTCACCGCTGTCACTCTTGTCTGGGCTGAATCTTCACTGTTTTGCTGCCTTCCACACTCTTGTCTCACTCACTCACTAAGATCACATGAAATGGGCACAAAGACCTGGGTATCACTGGGGTTTGTGCCACTCGTGCTAACTGATTTGTGTAGGACACTGAATAAAAGTGGGTGCAAAGCCCAGATTACTACCTCACAGGTCAACAACAAATTAACATAGCTACACATATTTCATATCTAGGTGTGACATAGCTGACTAATACAAAACCCAGCTTTCACAGTCAGAACAGAATCTAAGGTTGCCTAGCGAAGTCTAGACGACTGAAAACGAATCAGCTTTCATAAACTTCTGGAAATAATCCAATTTTGTTAATAACCTACAGTCACAAAACTGGTATCAGACTGCCAAGGTGCCAAACATCAAAGTCTAAGAAAGGTGGACGTTTCCTAGTGTTTTCAACTCTTTGCTCTCATGTATTTTAGTGATGAAAGGCATTAATTGTTTCTCTAATCTTCATCCAACCTCCTGCAATAAACAAAATAACTAGCCTCGCTTACAGAGCACCATTCACATCGAGGAAAGTTACAAAAAAAAAAAAGAAAACTGTTTAATATATACTTGCAGTACACCAGAGAAGAGTCAGAGCCATAAAATTAGGTTTCAAACTTTGCCAAGGACAAAAGGAACTTGCAGCCACTGTTCAAAATGAGAAATATTTAATTATGCAGAAACTAATTAATATTAGAATTACAGCCTTTTCCTTACGTCGGCCTTAATCCACACTGTCCACCTCTTACTCTGAAGCCCTTCTTCAAACAAACACGTACAGCCTCTCCTTAAAATTTCATGTTCCAAGCAGATCTTTATACGGTGACCTTATTCTGATTATCACTCCATGGTTTTACCCATCCCATTTGTTCCCGAGCAAAAGGTATTTAAAATTCCAGAGTAGCTTCACCAACTTCACATGCGACTGACATGAACTCCCAGCTTTCTGAAGGTTTTTCTGATATATCGTGCCGCGGGACCCGGCGACGTACACCTCTCAGAAGTTCGAATGGAGACAAACCTTCTGAAATTCAGCGGCAGGGGCACGGTTCCATGATCTGTGCCCAGAAAAACAGACACTGATGGCGAGCACAAAACATGAAACCCTTGCATGTCGCTCAAAGGTGTGTACAATAGTGGGTGGGAAGTCTTGCAGATATATACATGGTGGCTAAAGGCAGTGGTGGTGGTGGTTCAGCAGAAAGACGGCTCCCTAGCTTGAGTCCTTATCTAAATGTGCATAGCCCAAATGATTTTTTTTTAAATTTATGCCTAACATTGACATGTCAATTAATATCTAAGTGCCTAAATTATCAGCCTCACTTTGAAAAAAAATGCTTTGAACCCAGAAGATCTCCTAAGAAGCTGAGACACTTATTTGAGATCATCAGTTCAGGGCTGGAGACAATGAAACAGCCGCAGCTCTACACATCAGTTTCTGGGTGTCTATAATTTAAAGGTACCTAATGCGCTCTATTACAAAGTCCTGTTTTCAGTTGTTTCTAGTTTTGCCAGACTCTCAGAATCCGCACTGAAATTTTCTACAGCAGAAGTCTGCCTCAGGCTTCCCTTCCTCCCCTTTTGTTTTCTGAGTTTCAGTTAAAACTGCTCAGCTATTTCTGAGAACAAAGAACTAGGAGAAAAACATGTTGTTTTGTCCATTGTTAAAAAAAAAAAATCTCCTGACTGCGAATCTCTACTGTCTCCTTTCTTTGGAGTGGGATATAAAAGGTCACGTAAAAAAAAAATCACCCTCGTGCTAGGGATATGAATTCTTATATCCCTGTGAAAATCTGCCCAAATTTGGCAAAGTTAAGAGCCCCCCAGGGATTCTGGTTCATATGCATCAGTAGAGACTTCAGAGCTTAACTTTTATATTTTCCCAAGATCCAGCTGCCACTTAAATGCTCTGATCCTTTCCCTGTTCTTCCTCCTCCTGTCTGCCTGGGCTGCCCTGTGGCCATGCCCATGGCCCAAAAGCAAACTCTTGGTGTTTCTCACCTATCCCCACCTAGGAACCCCAGAAGCTCTTAGAGGAGGGGCTTCAAAGCTCTGCTGTGCCCCTTAGCTCAGCATTTCCGAGGGAGAAAATAAAATAAAAGGGAGAGAAGAGCTGTGGGACAAGAAAGTGAAATAGCAAATCAGCACCAAGAGACAGCCAGGTGAGCTAAGATGGAAGATAGTAGTCAAAGGGGAGCAGAAAAGGACTACATAGGAGAAAAAGGTAAGGAAATAATGGTGCAAACAGAATTTAGGAGTCCCACGTTATTTCCAACAAGTGGAACCATGAGGAAAGGGGCCATCATGTTGTTGACTGTGTAACTGCCAGGAGCACTAATGCTGTTCTGGTGTCTGGTCCAGAGACTAAAAGTTGCTTTAAGCAATCCTGAAGTCCACATGATTCTCTATTTCAGACTTTTTTATTTTATCTTTTTTTTTTCTTCAATTGAGGAGCTACATCAAAAATATTTGTGATGAAAAGCCAAGTATACTGGTGTATCGTACAGGAAATACCAGTATTATTGCATTTACATGCAACTTCAATTCACTTTCCTTGTGAATACAAATCGTGATACTGCTTTTAATAACACAGTCACCTGCATCACTGACTTCATGAGGGAAACCTACCTTGGGAAAAAATTTGAACTGCATGGTAGAAAAGGCTAGCATCTACAGGATCCGTACCGCATCCTTTATAAGAGACGCAAAGCAATTAAAACAAGGTATCACAGCAAGAAAAACAAGAACAGTCCTCTTGCCAAAGTATTCAATTTTTATAGTCGAAAAATAAATAGAATTCTGTTTCTTTTATCCCTTTTTACAGTTACTAACTGTGTGCTCTTTGTTTGTGAATTCCTAATGCAAGGCACCTGGGGTCAGGCTGGCAAAGGTACCAAATACTCCCACCTGAAATGACTGGGAACTGTGCTTTCAGCATGTAAAGAACTCTGAGACACCAAACGTTTAAAAAGCAGTTGTGAAATGTTAGATGCCCAAAGTGGGTAGCTCCTGTTGGAAGTTGCAGTGTCAGTGTTTCAGCTTTCCCTTTCTGAGATGGGATGACTCCTTCTTTCTCACAAGGACTGTGAACTGCTGAATTAATCTTTCTTTGGGAATAACTTGCATACTTAGGTAAGCACAACATGAAGAGGAGGAAATAAAACATGGTTTTGTACTAATTGTAGGGTTGGAAGGTGCCATCTTATATAAGGCCTAAAACTGAAGAAATGGGATGTTTAGTAACCGAATGAGACCTTGATCCATGGTTGTGCTAATAATGTGTGTTCTTACTTCAGAACTATGCTACAGCACGTTTCTACAAGGGTATAGATCAATCTCGTATAAATCCTATTTGTTCTTAACTGTTACCTTGGGATTTTCTAAATCTGAGTTCTTCACTCTGCCACTCTTCATGCTCTCTTACCTGTTGTTGACTCTTCATTAAGTATCTGAGTCCATGCAAGGAATCATGCATGATGATGGATAGCATACTTTTCAAAGCAGTTGTCATAGAGTCCCCCCTACAATAAGATGAAAATTAGACACAGCTATTTCTCTACTAGGGTACCAGGTGCCCATAAAAATGGTAATTTTCAGAAATGAATCAATAAATATAGCTAATTATTGGCAAATAGCCTAAAGCCATCCCTCTTTCTAGGGCTCTGATCATCTCATAACTCATACGTTAGGCAGGGTCAGGCTTGGATCAGTACATAACTGCGAATCCCGTGGGAAAAGCTTGTGAGCTCCAGGCTGCACTAGTGGCTATTCAGTAGGTGGCATTATATCCCTAAAGATGGTGCCAAGACAGTCCCCTCGCAGGCTATTTCATGAAAGCAACTTCCAAGCACAATCTTCATCGTTTGGCCCCCGTCTGTCCTTATGGTTAAGTAATCCCACGCCGTTTCCTTTACACAAAGGGCATGACTGGAGGTGTGAGTTTCAGCGCCCCTGCCAAGTCCTGGGGGACTCTGTGCTCAGCCTCCAACAGAGGAACGTAGGCACCCAAACTGCAACGCTTTAGGCACCCAGTCGTTCCTCAACGTTCCTTTCTTCTGTCAGAGGCCTTTGTTTTGGTACCTGAGATCCAGCTCATGGCTTGTGTGCACCAACCCCTAATCTCTAGTAAAGCTCTGAGACTAGGCATTAGTAGCTAACTTTTCTCAGCTAAGGAGCCCATGAAGCCTGCACATACCAACCTTGATGCTGCACAGAAGATATTCTGAATTTACTGAAGGACAGGGACTCGTTGCCTGCTCAATTCAGAGCTGAGGGCTCCACTTGCTGGTAGGGTCTAGAAAGACTCAGACGGAAGCAAAAATGAGGCAGAAATTTTTAATGTTTGTTGGGAAGGAGGTTGCTGAAGGTGAGATGTAGTTAAAACCAAAACGGGTGCTTAAGGTACATACCCATTACTTCAGTGTTTAAAAGAAATGCAAGTTGGAAATGGTCTTCTGTAGCAGTAAGCCAAACCTTGGAAATAAGGGACAAACTGGACCCAGATCCCATAGAGACTTAGGGGGCTTTTTCACTCTGTGTTCTCTGTGTATTCCCGTTGACCTCCAGAGCCCAGATTTCATTGAAAGTGGATGGACAGAACCATAATTTCTTAACTGACCTTTGAAAATAGGATTAATCCCTAAACCTCTGAAGTACTTTGGCAAACTTTATCCTGAGTTGTTTCCGTAGAGACAATGAGCCACATCGCATTTTAAGTTTCCTGCTATATGCCTTTTTCTCCTTACACACCGCGTCTCCCGTTTAGGACTTGACAGGGAGGGTTTGAACATAAGTGATCCACTTTTTATTTACGGATGCCCTTTTGTTTTGTTTTTTCAAAGAGTATGTGCAGAGAATGCACAGCATGACAAAGGATATATAAAATTGTAGAAGAGGAACTTGATGCCAGTCTCTAGACTGGCCAGGCCACGTAGGCGCGACCCTCGTACCTTTACACCGATTACTTTGTTGAGATTGAAACTGTTGTTTGTGGAATTTAGCCTCAGAAAGACCGAGTTGCCTCTATTTCGATAGCCACAAAGGGAAGGAAGGGGGGAGTGGCAGGAGATTGAAATATGCCTGAAAAAAAAATAATATTTAGAATACTGGCAACATTTTAATATTTTTTCCTTATGAAAATCTCACCGGTCGCTGTGTTAGTCTTTGAACCGTGTTCTCACCAAGGCTGTTGCTTCTCCTTCTCCATAGTCAGTTTATTCAGTTGGTTATGAATGACTTTCAGCTGCTCTGTGAGTTGTTATTGTCCAGGCTCCGTTGCAACAAGGGGTCACTTGCAGTTTCCATTATAAACCCAGGTTTTCAGGTGTTTATTATAACTTGGCAGTTTTCAAATCTGGGTTAAAAATTGGTATGCTTTTTTTTTTTAAGGCCAGATGGGCTTGTTTTCCTTTCTCTTCTTCTTTCCCCCACCTAAATTGTAACCTTTTAGAAGCTGAATAAAATCTCTATCAACTGCAATGTTAAAAAATTATTATTGGCAAAGAAATTAATTTTTCTAATACTAGTAGTATTTTGAGAGCCATGTTTGTGATATATTCTCTACGATCAGCCAAAATTGGAGGTTTTTTAAATTCTCCATTTGTGAGAATGCCTTCGGTTTGTGCAATTCCTACATGGCCCAGATCCAACATGTAGCTCAATCCATTTCCCGAATTCTCAGTGATTTCAGTGGGGCTCCACGTGAGCTGTTCCCTTGATCCAAGTTTTAAAAGAGTCATAATGTATTTGTGAAATATTCTGTAAAGGGGTGGAGCAAAAGTTAGTGTTTATTGCTTAAGAACAAAGACAAGGGATTTCAGTGGAACCCATGTGCACCCATTCACTAAATTCTTATTACAAGATCGAAAATTATTACTAAATTCAAAACAAAGGAAAAAAAAAAAACAAACAAACCCCTAGTGTTTCTCACTTTTGTTGGTGCCTTCTTAATTGAGTTTTGGGCACTGTACACCTGAATTTCCAGCAAGTTTTCTCTTCTGTGTCAGAAAAATACTTGAAACAGCTAATGGAAGGTCAATGAAAAAGTTACAAAATCTACATTAATCTTACTTAGATAAATTCAGAGTATAGTTTAAGTAAACGTGCTAAACGTGATGTTTACAGAAAAAGCATCACTAAAACACCACCGTCAAGCCTTGATTTCCAAATTTGCTGGTTGAACACACCTTTCTTTTTTTTTATTTTAATTCTTCAACTCCTGAACAATCTTGCTCTACTTCCGATAATGCTCTTCGGTGACTACTGTGCTGCAGACTCGAGTCTGATACAAGATACATGACTCTATTTATCACTCAGTGGTCTGTATAATCTGGTACAAGCACAATAGCTAGTTTTACATGGGTGCACTTTTCCAGAAAAATTAAAAAAAAAAAAAAAAAAAAGGCTGGCTTCCACAACTGTCTATTTCTGCAAGTAGTTCTTTCCTGAGTCCATACTTGGAAGAGTAAGGGTGAGGGGTGTGTAAAATGCGTGGCTCAGTAGCCAGGGCAAGGAAACGCCTCTGCTGCATTGATTTAATGTTGCCTCCTGCCAACCCGTGCTTGTGTGAGCAATTCTCACCTGGACAACCGATCCCACCAGCCTCGCTGTGAGCGCTGGGTGAAGGAGGGTCGCTTACCTCCGGACGAGTCGGATCGGACCCGGGAATCAATACTGCTGCGACAACAGCGTTCTCACAGCTCCGAGTCCCACTGGTGGCGCTCGGTCAGCCAGTGCTAGGGCCGAGCTGTCGCCCAGGATGTCCACTTGAAGTCGAAGGATGAGGCACGTCACGCGCTCTGAAGGGCCCATGGGTTTTTTTTAACTGACGACAGCCTTCGCTGGACGTATCGATGCGATCTTGCCTGTCTTCCTCATCCAACCTAACAGTGAAAGCAAACTGGCACCAAAATCTTGCCACGAGTCCTCCCCTAGAGGTGATTAGTTAGGCTGGGAGGAGAACAGGGTCCCTGCTAAATGGCCTCAAGCGCCATGCTGAGGAACACAACGTGAGCACTGAAAACCAGTCTTATTGCTGGGCACCTCGACGTGTGCCACGGAGAGGCTGTGTGCCACAGTGGGACCGTTGGCTGGCAGGGAGAGGCCAGGGACAGGCAATCCGGAGCGGGTAGGAGGTGTTCTCAAATTCAGGATGCATGCTCTCCCAAACTTTTTTTTTTTGTTGTTTGTCTGATGGCCTTGGGCTTTTTCTACCGTAGCTTTCAAATCTCTGGCAAACAGCTCACTGCAGCTCCACGTTTCAATCCTTTGGGGGTTAAATAAAACGAAGGTAGCTGTGAACTCTGTTA
>NC_141468.1:83595769-83640769 GCF_009769465.1 Tauraco erythrolophus
CCTTTCTCTTTCCCGCACACGCACATGCACACACATACACACACACCAAGTGACAAAGTGGTTAATGTCTTTGCAGGTTGGTGTTGACATCGGGTATCTTATTGCCACAGTCCAAATAGAGTACTAATTACTGCGAATGATGTCACCGTAGGCAGAGGAATAATCCCATCATTTAATTAGTTGAATGATTTAAACAAAGATTTGCATAGATGCACTAATCAGTTGCCATGAATTACAGAGCAGCAGTTGCCAGCGAGGGGTAACAGATCATACAGTTGGAGGGAAAAAAAATCTCATCTCCTTGAACATAATTAATTTAATTGTCCTCATTAGCTGTACCATTTGTTTTGATTTTATTTCTCCCTTTCCCCACACATAACTTCTCCCTCCCTCTTTTCTTCTCCTTCTCGGAGTGCACTGGCGGAGGGAGGCACACACACACACACACACACGCACACTGCTGGTTGCAGGGTGGTTGTGGCAGAGGTACCACCAGAGCAAGTGAGGCTCTGCTGAGCCTATGGGTGCCTGCAGGAGAGAAGCAGGTTTCGGCCAAGTTTTGCTTTTTCTCTATGTGCAGCTTCAATCAGCAGAGAGGGGCTCTGGTAGTGCTGCCTCTGGCTGTGCTTTTCGGGTTCTTGCTCAGGTTGGTTGTGGCTGAGTTTTGTTACTACTCGGAGGGAGAGAGGGGGCAAGAGATTCAGGGGTCGTTCATTGCACAGCATGCTTGTTCCAGGAAGCTTTTTATATATATACATCTATTTTTTAAAAAAAAGGAGAGAGAAGCTTACTTTAAGGGGGATAGGGGGGAGGGGGGAACCTGTCCTAAACATATGCATTTCTCAGGTTGCTTTGATTTTTATTAGAACTGCTGGATTATATGAGGGAGGGGTGTAGATGGCAGAGCACTTCAATGCTTTTAAATCTTTCTCGGGTCTTGAAAGACTTCTATAATATGAGTGTCATTCAAATTTAGGGTATATTGTAAGCTGACATCTTTCAAAGCTTTGTGGAAATCTAGTGTGGTGCTTCTAATAGCAGACAACAGATATTCACTTTGAAGTCTGAAAACTGTATTCACAAATTCTTAATCTGGTCTTTCTCCAACTGCAGATGGCTCTTAGAGGAAGACGCTTCGGATTTTTTTTTTTTTTTTTAACTTTATTTACAGTAGGCTAGGCTCAACAGCTTTAGTATAAAACACGAAGAAACAATCAGCTGGGAGCGTGACTGAATAGCAAAACGTGCTGTCTGTCCTCTGTGTCTGCATGTCTGTCCGTCTCCTGGTCAAGAGTGTCCGACACCTATAAGACACCCGTCTCTCTGCTCCCCCTCCCCCCCACTAGGTAGGAGAATAAGGATCCGCCTGCAGCTCCTGGGACGAGGATCCTGGAAGGGGGAAACGGCTTCTCTTTCCTTTAGCATCCAGCTTTAAAAGTGCAGGGAGGGCGGTGGCATGTGGCGAGCGGTGCCCGGCGTGCGGCGGGGCCCGGGGCCGGGGACCGCGCCGAGGAGCGGGAAACTTTCACGCTGGAGTTTCCACTCCTTACCGAGCAGCTCGGATCCAGCACGGAGCGAGGCAGCGTTTTCACCTTCAGGGATTTTCCTCATTACTCATTAATAGAAAGATACGCATCTTGCCATTTTCTCTCTCTCTCTCTCTTTTTTTTTTTTTTTTGCGTAGGCAACTTATTGTTTTGTTTAAGCAAAGTATTTTGGGAGGAGTGATGGGGAGGGGGGGTAAAACGCTCCCCTGTTTGCCCGGGTCTGTTTCTGGAGCGCTCTCCGGGAAGGTGATCCTGAGCCGCTTCGGTAGAGGTCACTTGTGTGTGTGTGTGTCCCTGGTGTTTGTGTCTAGCATATGCATGTGGTTTTGCTGACTGCACTTGCAGGCTTGTAAATTTTCACCATGGGAAATTACCAACAAAGCCCAATCTGTCTCCTGGCTGCTTTGCACTTTCCGAGGGCGGCTGTACTTGAGCGAGCTGCAGAACGAGAGAGAAAGAGAGAGGGAGAGAGAGAAAGGGGGAGCGGGGAGGGGGGAGGGGGGAGAGGAAGGGTGGGTGGAGGGGGAGAGAGGTAAATAGCCTTAAATCGGAAGGGAGTTGCTTCTCTGTGGTCTTCCACAAGAGCTGCCTGGGCTCTGCTGGCTCAGTAATAACTGAGTGACCTTTTCTTTTGCTGTATTATGTCTGGCTGGTAAGGGATTGCATTTTGCAGCTGATAAAGCCCTGACTTCATTCAACTCGGCTCCTCACACGCTGCTTTAGGTAAGTTGTCTTCAGCCAGGACGGAGACAGACAGCCTTGGACTGCAAGATACTAAAAGGAGGACACCTGTAGCTCGGATGCGGTCAACACAATTACTTGGCGGATCCTTGAGGACCTCATTATTTTAAACTTAAAGAATAGCGATCTCCCTCCCCACCTCTCCCACCCCCTCTTTATTTTTTTTTTTTCCCCAAACAATGCTTCTTTTTGACCTTTCCCAAGGAGAAGAGCTACAAAGCAGCCACTGTGCTTATTGAACTGCCTCCCCTGTATCGCTTAATTGAGAAGGTAAGTGAGGCAACTGTGTATATAAGCTTTGGGTCATTTGTGTGTGTGTGTCTGCATCACTTTCTCCTCTCTCTCTCTCTCTGAGTCATAAGCCGGGGCTGCAATACACACACACACATCTCTCTGCACTGCAACTTTCACTCAAGCTGCAGCTCTGCTGAGACTGTTTTGTTTAAATCATGTGAGGCTTCATTATTTTTATGACGAGACATGAAATACATGCGAGCGGAGGATGCTGAGCGAAACCCATCCAACTCTATGTCTCGAGAAATAGCAGTCAAAGTTAACAATGAATTGCAGCACACACGCACGTCGTCGTCTTCGTGTGTCGTCGTCCCCCCCCCCCCCGTTATTATTGTTGTTATTATTCTTGCTTCTTCCAGAGCTTCTCGAAACGTGCTCTCAATTATCAAGGGAGTCGGTTAATTTCCCACTCCCCGGCTTTAATCCACAAGCCTCCCCGTACAGCAGTTTAATTTGCAACTGGTTCGGTGCAGGGTTAACCCTTTGGGCAGAGCGGAGGCAGGAGCGCGGCTGCTGCCGGGGTGGGCAGCCCGGGGCTGGGGGCGCGGAGCGGGCCGGGGGCTGCACACGGGCTGCGGGGGTCCGGGCTCCCGCAGCCTCTCTGGGACCGGCGGGAGAGAAGGGCAGCCAGCCTGGCGTTATGAAATGGTACTTCTGTCTGCGATCCTTTCTTTTTTTCCCTCTTTTTTTTTTTTTTTCCACCCCCCCCTCCCTTCTCCTTTCATACCGAGCACGATATGGTATGCTAACGCCGCATGTGACAGTTTAATCAAACCCATTTGTTACAACAAAGCTAAGAGACCGCTGGGATTATAGGCTTACGGGCAGAGTTCGGGGGAGCATGTGGCTTTGTCGCTCGCCATCGCCGTGCCCGGGGTGTGCCGCCCTCCCCCGCCGCCCCCCGCCCCCCGCCCGCCGGGCTGCGGCCGCCGCGCCGCGCTCCCCGGCACTTGACCCGAGCCGGGGAAGCACTTGCTACTTTTTCCCGGGATTTGGTGCTTCGATGAGAAGGAGCTCTCCGGGCGCCCGTAAACCAACTCATGCAGAAAAAGGAGAAAAGTTTTGGTAAGGCGGCGGTCTCCGGTGTTGGAGCGCACCGAGCAGCAGCGGTGCGTGTTAGGGTAGGGATTTGGGGGGGGGGGGGGGGGATTGGAGGGGTTCTCTTGCCCCTTCGATGCTGAACGCGTTGCCGGAGCGAGCGTCTGTGTCTGCGTGTGCTCGAAAGCGACCCAAAATACCTCTTCCTAGGACACCTCTGTAGGACCGCTGCTTCGAGCAATTAATCTTGCTGGGTGCGACACCCATCCATCCCTACGTGCTTTCCCCTCTCCTCCCCATCGCCCCATCCCTGTGATGCTTGAAAAGGAATTAGCACAAAAGGCTTGAGCGCCCAACTCCGAAAGGGATTCTTTGTTGTGGAGTGTATGTTTCTTATTTATTTTTTTATTTTTGCATGTGAGCTGCATCAAAATTGAACTCAGTCTTGCAAATCTCTTGTTGGCCTTTGCCAAGCACTAGCACTTTGCTGCCATGGTAACTGTAATTAAACTGATAAGAGTGGAAAAATGTCAGTATCTCTGAGCCTTGCAGCTGCATTGGAGAAAAAGGGAATCAAATTGGTTCCCAGCACCACTGCTCTAAAAAAGGAGGGGGGGGGGGGGGTGCTGGGGGGAGAGAGGTGGGGGGGCACACGAGAGGGGTAGGAACACAGCAAAGCAGCTCCCGTCCCTGAGATGTGGGTACGTCTATTTGCTGCGGTGTCCCTGAGGGGCTGCAGCCTGCAGGGATGCTCTGGGCCGGTGAACAGAGAGAAACAAGCTTTTAGGCCCAATCTAGCTTTCAAAAAGAGAAGGGGAAAGAAGAGGAGAGATCTTTTGTTTGGTGTCTCTTGGCAGTCGACTAGCCATGTTGGCCAAATTCTTTTAATCTGTATCACTGCTCCCAGCTGTGGGACTGCATTCCCATTTTTAGTTTTTACCTAACCTCTTCTCTCTCTTCTCTCCGACCCCCCCTCCCCCCGACTCCGCATTCCAACCCACCTCCTTTATTAAAAAAAAATAATAATAAAAAAATCAGGTTCCTGTGTAGCAGAAGGGGCAGGAGGTGAAGTTTAGCTATATACCGTGGAAAATTAACTCCAAAGTATACAGAGGAGGCTATATTCAGAGTACTAAAATCCTTACTTTTATTTTTGAAAAAATAAAAACAACAACGGACTGTTATGGAGTTGCGGTTACTTTGTTGTGTTAACTACAGAAGCTGAGACTGTGCGGATGAATGGCACAGAACAAGAGAGCATAATGGAGGCAATCAACCGTTAGGCTGGTTCACAATGCAATCCAGGCAATTAAAAGCTCACCAGAGTTTAAATGAAATGGTTCTACTTATTTCTGTGCACCACACTGCACAGGCTATTATTTATGTCTCTTTTTTTAATTATTATTTCCCTTAAACTGTCAAATAACTCAGAATAGCAGGGTCTCGGAGGCAATAAGAATTTTCCACAGAACAATTTACATGCCAATCTAAAACTAGTTACGACTCCTGATGTGCTACATGCGAGTTCTGAAATGTTTCTGAGCTTCTGAAACCTTAACTTTTTTTTTTTTTTTTCCTCTGTGTGTGTGTATTGTCCTGAATAATTGGAGCTCTGGATGCTTTCAGGAGGAAGCTACAAAGTGGGAAAGCATCGGAAAAGTATTCTTTTCTAGAGATCTTCTTCTACATCTCTAACTCTCTTGTTGACTGCATATTGTCAGTCAGTTTACTGCCTTTTAAAGACTGGTGCACTGATACTTAACTTGCTCCAAACTGCTATTTTATCTTTTTTTTTTTTTTTTTTTTTAAGCAGAGGCAAGTTTTCCCTTTCCTGCTGTGCGTACTCCTGTCCTTGGTAGAACCGTGTGCGTGCCTCTGCAAAGGAGTGGGGGGAGAGTGGTCTGTAAAAGTTTTCGAATGATCCAGTGCATAATGATACCCAACTCTTCCTCCCTTAACACGGTCTTCAAAGACTGTCTGTACCACAGACCAGAAACTGAGTTCTGTGGGTCTTGTGCCGCACTCAGCACCATCAGGCCCCAATCCTGCTTACAGATGCTACTCCATCACTAGGAAAATACAGTTCATTATGTCAAATCTTTGTTCCCTTTGATTTTTAAGAAGGATGATGATTGGAGTGAAATGGATTTTTGTTTCTCTGCCTTCCTCCAGAAGCCTAATTTAGCTTTTTCTAGCAATCTTTCCTCTTTATCCTGAAATCATAGTTACAAATCAGTTGTCAGTGTTTCATCACACGATAATAACAATAACCAGGGGTGGGAGTCTGTTGCATCGAACTTATTTGGGGATATCAAGGAAAATCCAAAAACCTTCAAATCAGGTTATTAAGTTCTGCCTTCAAAAATCCTGAAGGTGGTGGATGGTGATGAAGTAGTCTTATTCCTGACACAGCTCTGCAGTTTATGTGCAGTATCTTGGGGACTGGGAGTGGAGGGAGGGAGGGAATGGAGGGAAGGATAGAGGAAGCCCTTGAAAGCATATTGGGGTGAAGTAAAAAGGGTTTGTTTGACAGTGACAGACTAGGCACTGAAATCTCTCAGTTCTGAGAACAGATCTGCTCTGTGATGCACAGCATGGGTAGGACTGCAGAAATGAAGGGAAAGCTGGGTTAGATTTTTTTTTTTTTCCCCAGCCTGGGTGTAGCACTTATGGAATTGTATGTTTTTTTGGAAGTGCTCCATAAGCTCTGCTTTCCTAGGGGAGGGGAGAGGAGGGCAGCCAGGTAGCAGTGCTGTGTGCCGCTACCTGATATTTCAGCAGCGAGCAGTTTGGATGGTTTTGTGGGTGCTGTCAGCCTCTGAAAGGGTCCTTCCTGTGTCCTAAGAAATAAATGGGAGTTTAAACCGCAGCCTGTGAAAAGCTGGCTGACGGTAAGCTGCAGGTATTCTTATTGCCAAATTAAGAGAGAGCTAAAAATACACGAGCGTGTATCTGAAAAGTGTAACTGCATTGGAGATCTTATGGGAACATTAAAGGGAAGAGGCATGGTCTGTGAGGCAAGCTGCATTAAGGTGGCTCATACGATACAGAAAAAGATAATAAAATGTCCTGTTTTCAAAATTAAGCAATTTAACCCAGGGCATGTGAAGAAAAGGATATGTGCAAAGAATTTGGAGATATATAAAGCACTTCTTGGAGCGCTGTTTTGTGCTTTGTTTTGTTTAGAACTTTTCTATGCTTCAGAAAAAAGAGTAACTTTTTTTATAGTGAAGCAGTAGTTTGGGGATTTTTTTTCTAACTTTCATTAAAATAGGAGCAGCTTCATTGCAAGTAAAGTGCAAAAAGATCAGATCTATCAGAGGAGAAAAGCATTCCTTCCCTCCAAAAGCTGCTGCAGATTGAATCCCTAATCTGAAGATGCTGCCAGTGGGATATCAGCACCACCTTCTCACTCAGCCTCAGGAAAATAGTCGTGCTAACACCGCTTCCATGGGGTGTCTGCCCCTTTTCACTCCTCCCTACAAGGTGGCTTTGGGCTGACCAACATGAATGACAGTGCTCTGTCTACTTTCCTCCTCAAAAACTATGCGGGGATACGTGTGAGATTGTGCAAGCTGCTGTTTTATTTGTCATGCAGTAACCTCATGTTTGCAGCATATACCTTGGGAATTATCAGGCTCAATTATTGCGATTTGCTGAGATATTTGCTTGTTGAGCTTTGTTTCTGTGGCACATTGTTCCCGTCGGATGGCTCAGGACAGTACATCAGCCTGGATCAGAGACTGTCAGCCCTCCGCTCTCTAACCCGCTTCCTTATCTGGCCACAAAATTTTTACATTACGATTTTATTCTTTAAAGCCTTTAACTGTGTTAGCTTCTAGTTTATCCTGGTTTCCCTCGAGCTAAAGATTAAAGTCCTAGAACAGCCCTTCGTGCTTCTGAACTTTTTTTACTGAGTTCCAAGAAGTTGGTACAAATCGTGGCCAATTTTATGCGTTTGTCCTCTACGTGGTTGGAGAGGGGCTGGGGATGAGCCTGTTGTTGGCACGTAGCAGATATTTATATGCAGCTGTGATATGCAGCTTTACAGGTTAAGGCTTTTCAACCACGTGAAGGTATTAGAGTTCCAGCAGGACTTCCCTTTCCAGTCTGGTATAGGTTCTTTACCAAAAATCTCTGATACTTTCACTGCTTTTAGTCATTTATTCGTAGCCGTGTTGTTTTGCTGCTTCATGTATGTACCCGAGATTCGGGGGAGTCAGCTGGCGAGTGAAAATACTGTAAAGGCTGAGCCTTTGTCTCCTGGTGCTTGCTTAAGATGAGATGTGCGTGTCCATTCCCAGGTCTGCCACAGACTTAGTGTGGAGCCCTGCGTGGGTTGCTGGATCTCATCCTCCCACTTGTGAAGGAGAAACAGATCTTAGGAGTCTGTGAGTGGTGTAGGAGCTACGAGAGTGGCATTGATCAGGGAGTAATGGGAAGGCAGAAATGCTGGGGATTTTTATACTTATTGATAGAAAAATACAGACGTTAATGCTTTTGTTATGAGCTTTAGAGGTTATGCAGCAGTGCTGCCGTGGTACTTCGGAGTGCCTGCTAGAACTGCCTGCACGTCGCTGGACAGCTGATTTAACAGATAAATATATCGCTCCAAAACGGATAATAGAGTGTACTGCAGAGAGGGGAGCGGGGCTGTTGTGCTCATATGTCACAATAAGAACTGCTATTTCTAATTCAGTGGTCAGCTTCGCAGGTGGAACTCGGGATTTCAGCTCGGTAACCTCGGAAAGTCACTTAGCTGGCTCTACAGTCGCTGCGGTCCGCTTGAATTCAATGTGCTCCACGTGCACACATGCGTACAGATCCACGGGACGCCTCAGCCGGCGTGGCGTTCAGCCTCTTGTCTTCGCAGCACTAATATCCACAAAGGCACGCTGTACCGTTTCTTCAAGGATTAGCCTCATTTTTGTGTTTTCCTTATGAGAACTTTAAAAAAAAAACAAAACAACCCAAACCCCAACTTGTTGATGTTCTGGCTCCCTGAGCCTGCCTGTCTGTAGCGTTGTGTTATAGCACCAGCCAAGATCATCTGAAAGAAGCTGGGGCTGTAAAGCTTTCCTAGCAGTAGGTAGTAGAGCATTCTTGATGAGGAGCTCTTGAGTTTGCTTTTCTCTGTTATGAGATTCAATTTGACCTTTCGCAGCCTCTGCATAAATAAGAGGGTGCCATACCCTGAATTTTGGGGGTAGGATTCACTTGTTGGCAACAGCATTTGTTCCCCAGTCTTGCCAAATTCTCTGTGTAATATTCAGATGCACTGCAATGAGTAGCACGTTTTTTAAGTTAAATCTCTGATTGGCTTTAAAGCAGTGAGATAACCTAATAATCGAACCGCGTGCCAGTTCTCTCTTTCTCTCTGGTGCCTGTTTGGCGTCCAACAAAGCATCTGCAGGGCTATGATTTTGCTTATTCTAAGAAATTACTTTGAGAACTGGTCTGAGTGTAATGGGATGGCAGTTCATGCGATTAGCCAAGAGAGACCAGTTTGTAAGCACTTTGGGGCAGTGACCTTCTCTCCCCATTTACTGTAAAACTGAGGGCAATTGATTTTTGTGTGGATCTTGGGAAGCTGGCTGCAGTGCTCTGCATACCATCGCTCAACTGTGTGCCACTTTTACCAGTTCCTTCCCTTAAACAGTCGTTCAGGCGTTTGAATTGTTATTTAAATCCTCTCTGCTGTTACACCAAAAGTATGTGTACTTAATGGACACTACTGTGCTCCTTGTCCCAAACTAGCTCTTGGCTAAAATTGGGATTGGAAAGTGGGGCAGAGTTTTTTAAGGTTGATTTTTTTTTTTTTCTTTGACAAACTAGCAACTCTCCGACCTTGTGCAGATTATTTAAAATCAGTTTTTTCAGAAGGTCCTTACACTGCAGGATGTAACTTTAGATGCTGGTACTGAAGTCCCTGGAAATCTGATCGCTTCATTCATGTGTCTAACAAGAACTGAAATCTTAAGAACAAAACACACATCCCCCCAGCAGCACTAAAACGTTTATGTCACACCTTCCTGAACTCTGGCCCTTGCCTCTAATAGATACGGCCTTTTCTTCTTTAGAGTCTGAAGTGCTTTTGTATTTTATAAAGATAGTGCAAGTAGGTCCAAATATTTAGATTTAGCTATGTTTGCCATCATAGATACAATGTTCATTTAAATTTTTGGTTGCTAAATATTGGATAGAATATATACAATTGGACAGCAAAAGTGGATGACTTTTCAACTGAACCGTTTTAACTTTTCATTCTAATTTTTTAATCCTATTTCTTTTCAGCAAAGAGACCAGGTAAATGAGGTGTTAAAGAGAAGCTATGGAACTTAGAGCAGTGGAAGTTTCTGCTCTTTTCTGCTCTCAAATTTATCTTAACATTGTTTTCAGCTTGCTGTGGACTATCTAGGTTATTTCATCCTGTCTACACGACTGCCTTTTCAATGAACTGGGTATGGGGGGAGCAGCGAGACGGAGGAAGAAAAGGGCGAGACTTGCACTCAAGAGAGTATCTGTTTTCACTCTTCTCTTGTCTTCTTGTATTTCAGGTATACAAATGCTCTCAGTCCAGCCAGACACCAAGCCGAAAGGTTGTGCTGGCTGCAACCGTAAGATTAAAGACCGGTATCTTCTAAAGGCCCTGGACAAATATTGGCATGAAGACTGCCTGAAGTGTGCCTGCTGTGACTGTCGCCTGGGGGAGGTGGGCTCTACCTTGTACACCAAAGCCAACCTGATCCTTTGTCGCAGAGACTATCTGAGGTAGGCCATGTCCTTCGTAACATTCGCTGACAACCTCGCTGAATCTGTTCAGCCCTTCTTGTGTAGTTGCTGTTGCGTAGGCAGTACTCGGGGGCTGCAAGACCCAGGTGTATGTGGAGGATGAGAAAACAAATACCACAGTATGGAGATAGAGCTAAAATTTGAATCAAAAAGCACACGTAACCCGGTCATACGGGCAGCTGCCAGTTTTCTGGTGATAATACTAGGATCCTGTGCTCGGAGGAGGAAGAGAATAGAGCTAGTGGTGGTTGTCGTCTTCTCCTCCTCCTTCTTGCGGCACAGTGGTGGCCAGACATAGTGGCCTGAAACTGCGTGTGTGGTTTTGGACTCTAAGTGAGGAGTGCTTCACTCGTCTTCACTTACCCGCTTTTGTCCTCTTCGTTTGCTGAAGGGATTTCATTTGTGGCACTAGAAGCTTTAATGACTGTGGCCGTTTAGCTGTTGGAAGCTGGACCAAGATGACCAACTGTCTTCCCCATGCTAAATAGGCTGAAATCCACTCCGGTCCTGATTTAACCCGGTGACCTGAGTGGGACTCTGGGTAACCTGTTGCCACTTCTCAGAGAGCAAATCGTCACTTGATTTTCTATCTTCTTGTTTGCTTGCGGACCTATGCTGTCAAAAGTATTTGACATATCACTAGTAGCAAAGCACTGATGAGCAGCACCAGGCTGGTTTATCTGCAGATTGTATGTGAATAAATAGGAATACTTTGCAGGAGCTAAGTTTAATCATGAAGTTTTGTCTCCCTAGGCTCTCAATAGTAAATAGAGAGAAAAGGCTCCTCTGGGGTGATTCAGAGCACCTATTTCCTATCAGAGCACCTTTCCTCCGTTCCCTGTAGAGGGGGCCTAATGAGTCTAGCTGCTCCAGGCTAACGTGAACTTCTGGGAATGTTTCCCCTGCCCCTGTAGTGAAGCCTTTTCCTTTTAAAGGGACATTCAAGTCAGCGATACATCGGGGAAAAATTAACATTCTCTTTGAATGTGTTAACTTACAAGTTCGGTTTAAGCCCAGGTACCAAATAGGAGGTTGCCACACGCCAGTCAGTTCCCAAGTTGTACAGCGTGGGTAGGTTGGAACAGGAATCAAGACGGAAGCGTTACCAACAATTGGTACTCTGGCTCTCCGTGCTACAACCTGTTTTTCCTAGAGCGGAACAAAAACCATCGCGAACGCATTGTGTGTTTGTTGGGCTGGGGCTGCAAGGCAGATCAGGCTCTTCAGATGTGGACTTAAGCCTACTTAGTGGTAAAAGTGCTCTGCTACTCATTAAAACCCTGAACTGAACGCAAGAGAGAGTGCTGGGAATTTAACGTAGAGTCTGCATCTTAAAGCCGTTGTGTTAAAGCTGCCAAAGAGCTAGGTAACAGAACCTTACTTTTAAAAACTGGCAGGGATCTGTTTGAATAGAAGGGAATTGCTGTACGTGAGCCTAGGTTGCTTGTGTTCTTAAAGCCTGTGTCTAGAGAGGGGTTGGAACAGCTTCTGGGGGGAAGGTAACGTTTACCTTAATTTTTAAAACCCGTTTTAAGACTCCAACAAGTGCCTGCAGGAGTGAGAAAACTCTCCTGTGGCTGTTTGATCCGAGTTCCAAATTTACTGGAGACTTTGAACTTACTGAATTTCCCAAGCACTGGTGCAGCAGATCCAATGTTTTAAAATCAAATGTTTAAAATGAAAACCAGAAGTGATCTAGTAGTGGAGAGACGAGTAAAGCACTTCCCCAGCACAGATGCGCACACACACGCACACTGTTGCTCTCTAGTCTTTGAAGGTCTGACAGGAGTAAATATTTTGCTAACAGATTGTTAAAATTACACTAAGTGATTCAGATAAAGGAGACTGTATTTTTCATCTGTCATGACCACGTTCCAAACTGGTGTTTTGGTTATTTGTTGTGCTTCGGCACCAGTGAAACCAGCATACACGAGAAATCCTACAGTCGGTTTTAAGGTGTTTCTGATTTTTGTCTCCAGGTTTATTAATTCTCAACGAAGCTATCTTGTCATGAGCCTTTTTTTAGTCGTTCTTGTGAGTGCATGGATTTAAACTTGGTATTTACACTAAACTCCAAAGTGATGCACTTAAGGTAATTGCAGATAGTCATTTGCCTCATTGCGTCCTATCTACTTAGTTATGCAGTGAACCTATAAAAGTGATCTTTTTAATGCTAATGTAGAAACTAGTTAAATGTTCTCTAGCTTTGTAGTCCAATAAGCTTTCATATTTAGCAGCCCACTTGATATGAATTTAAAGAACAAATTACTTTGTACTAATGATCAGACTAGAGTTCGATTACGGTTTCAAACTATCCTCTTAATTTTTTTTTTTTCTTTTGAGCCATAAAGGGAGTCTTTGCTACATATAAAACTGTTCTAGCTTCCTATTAATTTATGTGGTGCCCTCTAGAGGATATGTGGCTTGCAGGATACTATAAAGAGTAAAATTGCTTATTAACTCTGTGTTCATTATGTGTTTCAATAAGACAGCCATTCTACAGATGCTGGAAGCAATAATGCAGCCAGTTTGGGTGCTTTAGCTTTCACGGTTAAATCTGCAAACTGCGTGATTGTGTCTTTGGCTATCTGCAAAGATACTTCCAGTATCTCTCGTTTAGAGATGCCTGCCAAAAAACTAAACCCTCCCTTGGACCCGATGCACACTCTCGTTCCGCATTTGAGCCCTGAGGTACCCACTTTGGTGAGCTTTTTATAAGTACTCTGTATCTTCAGAACTTCAAAACTTGCTTTGCTTTACCTCTCTCCTTTGGTAAAATTGGTTAATTCTACTATATTAAAACCTTTTTCTTCGTGGTGGAGGCAGGTTGAGGGGATGGAAGAAATCTTTAATGAGGCAATGAGCTTGGAAGATGCTTTGGGTGTGAGAGGCTTTACCCTGGAATCCGATTCATGTAAGTCTCCCCAGTGGTTTCAGATGCGGCGTACAACACCAAGGATATTAGGGTGACCACAGCAGGAATGAACTCTGTTTTGTTAACGAGGATGAGAACTGACTTGAGAATAAGAAAGGACTCGATGTTAGAAATAACACACTCGGTGAAAATGATATGCAGAGTATAATTCCCCTGCAGGCTTCTGTCTCCTGCTTATACACTCTTGGGTTAGAAAGTGAAGACTTAATTTAAAGAACTTAGGTTTACGCCAATATTTCAAGTCCATTTACAGTAAGTGAAATATTCAAGAAGGTGGTTTTTTTTTTTCCCCCCTTTTTCCCTCCAGAGCTGTATGGTGACATCTTAATGTATCAGCCTATCCTCCTCTATCCTCTCTTCTGACTGGCAGCGTGTCCATTTACAAGCACAATATTCCCTTTGAAATCTGTCATTACTGCCATTAATGACCAGTCGTTATGTTAACAGCCCTTGGGCTGTTAACATGTCAAACTGGTTGTTAACTGGAATGTTATTACTTATTTAAACCGCAGGTACAAGTTGTGTGAAATGGGTTGTGCTTTCTGGGCTGCTTCTGCTCAAAACAATAGAGAAACAGCAGAGCGTTTGCCTTTGGGGTGCCGAGGGATTTGCTTTCTGTTCCATCTGCTCATTTGGTTTCTGCATATTTGTGAGGTCCTCCCACCCCTTGGGCAGCCTCCCAATTTCAGGTGCAACTGCGTGCGATCCCGTCTCTTGGCCTTGCGCGCAAACGGGCCGCCGCGGATGTTTTTCCAGATGCGCAGTAATGCCTGCCGCACATTCGAGATGAATATCTGGCCCCTAAAAGCGCAAAATGAAAGACCAACAATTACATGTAACTCAGTTGTATTAAATAATGAGCTTCCTCGGATGCAGCGAAAATATGAAAGTACAGCTGTGCTAAGCTGGTAGCAATGTAGGTCAATCACCCTTTTCACTTAGGTTTTTAACTACGCAAACCCTGCTGGGCGACCAATGACTACAAAGTGCTGTTTCATTCCTATTTAATTTTGGCAGCGTTTTACTGAAGAGCAGGCATTCATGCAGCTAAATTATCTTCACCGTTTCTGGTTTTAACTCCAGCTCCATGACACTAAATGTTGGAGTGCATATCTCTTAGTAAACACAAAGAGTATGGTTTCTGATTTCTTTTTTTTTTTTTTTTCCCAAATCTATCTCTTAACATGGAAATTGAATTAGAACTTTTATTACTTTTTGCATAATTTCCCTAGCCAGGCAAACAGATCATAGGAAAAGGATTAACGAAACTAATATATTGGGGTGGAATTTTTGCCCTTAAACGCGTCTAGAACCTTATTGAGGACTGGGGGGGATGGTGACACAAAAGTCTACCCCCTCCCTCCACCGCCCAACCTTGGTATTGATTTCGCTCATAAATGTACTGCAGACTTTGAAAGTCCCACTGAATAGCTATGAAGATGAGAACAGCACTATTCCTGAAGAAAGGGGCAGATTGTGGTGGGTTTTTTTTCTTCCCTACTTGCTGGTTCAAAGACCTGAGGCAAGCCAAGTTTTTAAAACAGGTATATTGGGTGAGATCTCGTAAATAATGAGACGTGACCACAGAAAGTAAAGTGTTCAACCATAAGTATCACAAAGATGCTGCCTCTGTAAAATATTTAGCTCGTGAAAGGATGCAGACTGAAAAGAGCAGAGTTTAGGAAGCAGCCTTTTGCTGTACAACTGCTTGCACTCTAAAAGCAGTTATTATTTAAAAAAATTATTACGTAGGAGTACTTAGAGAGACTTTAAATGTCTTCTGCCCTGGTACTGATTAGCAGATCCTATTTCTCTCTCGTGTCGTGGAAAGTGCACATTTATATTGCAAACATCTAAGACATTCGCTCTCTTAAAGGCATGTAAAAATACTCTATATGGATGTTTTCACAAGTAGTGGGCTATAAGGTGTTTTCAAAATGACGCATCAGTATGCTGCTTGCCCAGCTTGATTAATTAAGAGTAGATCTTTAAAGATTTAAGCAGTCTGAATTTTCAGGAATATTGAGGTATTTGCAGAAGGGAGGCTTAAGAGAGCTCTGCCTTCTTCACTAAAGCTTTGTAGAATTGAACTCTAGTTTATACACTAATATCCTTGTTGCGATGCATTTAAGTATTCAAGGGAGTACTGGTTTACAGGAATAGGCCCTAAAAATATTTTAATATATATAAAAATAGTAGGTGTAACAGTCTGCTTGTTCTAATTTTGCTATATATGTGAGATAAACGTTCTCCTAAATTTACATTAATTATATCATTTAGCATGTCTTTAAAAAAAAAAAAAAAAAAAATCCATAATACTTTCTCTCTCCCACTAATTGCCAAAGGTTTTGAAACCCTCGGAACACCTTAACAGTTCTTGAAGGGTGTTCTGCAAGGAGAGTAACACATGTACGCACAGTTAATCCACCCGACTTGCAAAGAATAATGCTTTTGATTTAGTTACACTCTGGCTAGTTCAGCTTGTTCTTATTTTAGTTCATCTGTGATAGCTTTTAATAAGAAACATTCAATTAAGCTGTTAAAATTGGTGTTTAAGTCATGTTAAAATGCTTTAAAATGTGTGTACTCAAGTTTGACACTCTTCAGTGGTTCCATGTGTTTCCTCATATCTGCTGGTATTTTTCTTCAGAGCTGCCAAATTTTTAATAATCGTGTTATTTTTAGTGGCTTAAAATACACAGTTTAGTTTCCAAGAATGTGAATGTTCCCTCTTATAAGGCTTCTTGAAAACCAGACGCTTCTCGTGTGTTGTCAAAATACCTCATTAATCCCCTGGAAACGTTCAAAGAATTTCAGGAGACTTTTCAGATGAAAGTACAGTGCCTCTTAAAGCCTGTCCTACAGCTCTTCATTACCTTTCGACAGCATGGTGTATTTTGATGGAAAATTATTTTACTACAGTGATTTTGTCAATACGTAGCACCTCAATAAAGCTTAATAAAAGCAGTGAATTTGGGGCAGCCTAGGTAAGTCTGCAGTGCTGGAGAACAGGATAACGTTCTTGGTGAAAGAATGATTCCATAAGTCTGCTTAGTATTTTCTGTAACCTCTTTCAAAGGAAATGCAACGTTCTTGATTTCTTCCTTGCTGAATTTTTCCTCAGAGGTGACTTTGTGACTAGTGTTTTTATGAAATATATTTAAAACAATACCCATATTAAAATGATTTACTTCAGGAGTAAATATTATCAACTATATTATGACACGTGATTTGACATCTAGGTTTAATTGGAAACTTTCTATGTTTTCGGCCAGAAACAGATGTTAAAAAATGCATTAATGCATGATGTAGTAGAAGAATATTTAACTCTATTGCCTACCACATAGATGCCTTTAAGTAGTTCTGATTTCTGCTACCTATCTGTTTCTTAAAAAAAAAAACATTTGTTTGAAACTTCAATTATTTTTTGTGTTTACATATTTTTATGTAAATATGTTTACACATGTTTGTGTTTTACATAAACATACATAAAATATGTTTACATATTTTACCCAAAACTGAAAAACAAGTCCCTACTATGTAATTAAAAACAAAAAAAGGTTTCTTACTGAATTTTGTTATGTTGTAATTGCTCTATTTTTCAAATGTTCCAGGTAATATGTAGCATTCTTTCTTGATTTGAATAATCTGTAACAATTGAAATGGACAACAGGCTTTCAGCCCTTCTGATTTTAGGAATATTCTTCTCTTAATTTCTCACTGAAGTTAAATATATCCATGGTGGATTCAGAAACCAATATACACAGTATGCAATACTCAAATGATTTCTAAATGAAATTGGTCTTAACTATTGCTGTCCTTAAGAATCCATATTTTGGGTATACCCTACTAAATACATTGGGTTTTGGTGGCCAACTTCCTGATGGATTCCTTGGTATGATAATGGATGACCTTTTAAATAAATCTAAGCAATATTCACAAGCTTTTTTTTTTCCTTGGTCAAAATATTCTTGAATTTTTGAAGTTTTTCCAGCACAAGTATCTGAAGCAGTGAGTGTATGTTGTCAAAAAGCTTTACATGTTTTACACCTACTCCTCTGTAACATATTTCTGGTACTATTGTTTTACACCTTCTTGAGACTGCTTCTTGCATGTTCTGAGTCAATTAGCCTTTGGACACTTGAGTCTTACTGTATGTGATTAGTACTTTTAAAAATGGCTATGGATATCAGTAGATTCGTATTTTAAAAGAGAAAAGGCTGTTTAAGTCGTCTTTAGAATATGCCACTTCTTTAGATGTATGTATGAATCTATCAAATTATCATTTTCCTGAAAAAGGATAAATGGAAGAGCAACTTTTTTCAAGCCCCCAAAAAACCCCCCAAATTTAAATGTAATGTGTCAGAAGTAACTAAAATTTGGATTTACAGAAACTGCTGGTTCTGCTTCTTTCTAATATTTAGAAAGGTATTAAAACAAAAACAAACAAAAACCCTGAAACATATCTTAAGTCAAAAATTCACAAAAGTAGTATCTGATCTTAACCGCATACTAGTGAAAACATGAATTGCTCAAACAACAGGATGAATATTCAGCCAAATTTGATCATTAGCATGCCATGTATCAAAATGAAACAGTATACAGCTCAGCACTCCGTGCTCTTCTCCTCTCTGCACAGCCCCATGGTATAATACTTACACACATGTTTATGGAGAAATCATGGTGGAATTCCACACCCCACGTTGTACAGGTACTCACAATATGATCATAGTCCCGTCTTCTCTAAAACTACTTACGACAGATTTTACGCGTGCGCTAACAATTAAGCATCTGGATAGCCCCATGGCAATTGGTAAGGTTAGTTGCAGGCTTCATGTAAGCATGTCCTTAAAAGTCACCATGAAGTGCCAGTAGAACATGTTCACAATTCAATTGGTCTCCCAGCTTCTCATCAGAACTCTAGCTACCAGCAACTCAAGAGTATTTAGCATCTATTTTTCAAAGAGCACAATGGCCCCAATTATTAACTGTAAAATATTTTCCTTTGGGATTAGAGTGAACCCTGTTTATTTTATAACAAAATACAACAGAAGGAAACTTTTCACTAGCAGAAAATCGCTACTTTTACAAAAGAGAAGAGCATGTTCAGCTCTGGAATGATGTTCCTCGGGAAATTCTGCTGTAGGTCTTAGGTGAAGTGGCATTCTGCAGTACTGGAATTCAAGCTTTTCATCTTTTCTTTTGCAAAAATGGTGATGTCTTACTTTGGCACATAGTGGATGAAAGTGAGAATTGCACAACACGCAAAGATAAAATTATTTCCGAGGGAGGAGGCGAGAGCAGAGAACATCAGGGACTTTATTGTATCTTTTCTACATTTGGGGGAGGTGAGAGTGAGTGAATAAGTGAGAACAAGTCAAGTTACACATTTGGATATACTGTAAGTGATGATATTTTGGACTAATTAGGAAGACACTATACTACACCAAGTAGCTAATGTCCCCTTGCTCTTGTATTTCTGCTTTCATATCGCATCTGTGTTTTGAACATCGCTTGAACCTTTGGACTTTACGTGCAGAGGTTATCACTTTTCTCTCTTGATACTAAAATGTGCAAAATGCTTGTGAATCAAACCAGATTTTTGTTCAAGACACGCTTTCAAGCCATAAATATCAGCATATGCAGAGTTTCAGGTTTTTTAGCTTAGTGAATAGTATTTATTATATTGTAACCTTGCATTAAACAGTGTTATTGTTCCACCATGGGACAAAATAAATGCTATTTTTGTTTTATTTTACAGTGTTATTTCTTTGCAGATACTTTAAAGAGAAATGGGTATTAGAGAAAAGTTGATGCAAGTGCAGATTTAATAATTAACTCTCCCTTTAAATACATCTGCTCTGAGAAACATTTGTTATTGCTGATCAACTTCTAAAAATAGTTCCAGTAGCAACCACTGAACTTGGTTTTGTCTTTTAGATAAATTTTTAGGAAGGATTTCTAGGTAACGGTAGCTTAAGCGAGTTACAAGCAACGGATTCGGGACGGTAATAACAATTTCAATCACTGTGAATTATTGTCTAAGTTCTCATCTTCTGTCGCTAAGGTTGCTTCTACATAAATCTTGTTTTTCTGAAGTCAGAGCTGTCACCTTCAGAGCTACTACTCTTCCTCAAAATTTGTCTTAAAAAATTAAGACTGTTTGGTTTAGATAGTAGAAAACTTAAAAATTCATCTTCCTGTAAAGAAACAAATTGCCTTTTTCCACTTTCTAATTTGCGTTAAACAAATTTTACACAGAATTCATAAGTTTCTAGGATTTGAGATTTGGGTTTGCAAAAAAAAAAATCCCCCAAACTTTTCAAAGAAATCTTTATAAGCCTCATGTATCTGCTTTATGCAAAGTGTCAAGAAGGAGGAGGGCAGTCTCAATAAGGAGCTGTTCTGCAGTGGTTTTTGTTGGCTTCCTTATGTAATTTGTAATCTGATACATTTAAGAACACTTTATACTAAAACAACATTAACTCTAATCCTGCAAATGTATACTACATGCTTGACTTGATGTACCCAGAATAATCCTATTGAAAGCTATAGGGCCTATTAATTTCGAAACATGCCTTAGTAAAGCCAAATATTTATAACTGGGAGGACTTTGCCTCCAAACATATCTCGAATTGCTGTGTCCTTGTTTTTCGTGAGCTGTGTACTGTACAGCAATTCCTCCTACCCACGGCACATCCCTCCCTGGCCCCCCAGCCCACAAAAAGCTCAAGGCTGCAACAACCCATCGGCAGCTCATGGGCTCTGCTCCCCACAGTTTTCCTGGGAGACAGCCAGAGGTAGGAGGTGGGACAAAACTTTATTGAAAAGCCCTGAGATTTTGTCTTGACGTTTGTGAATCTTGGGTTCTTAATTCACTTTCTCTTCATGCTCAGAAATTGTGCTAATGAACCTGTCCTGTGTTCTTAGCAGCTTCGGGCTTCTAGAAGGATGTGTTCATTTTTATAAAGACATTAAATTCATGCATTTTTATGCTCCGTACAGTAATAAAAAATATCCAGCATGACATTGGATATTTATAACAGGGAGTGCTAAAGAGTAAATTAAAATATATTCTTTCTGCTCAGAATTTCATTTATTAAAACAATCTTAAAACCTAGAGGAAATGCTGCAAACATTGCAGCAAATGTGTTGGCTTTAATGAGCCTGGCTGCAGTCTGAAGTTAGCCGAGAGCGCTTCCCCCAGTCTAATTCAGTCATGATGCAGAGTGAAACGCTAGTAAAAAGAGTCAGCGACTAAAACAAAGAGAAACGACTATTTCATGAGCACACATCCAATGATGGGTGTCTTCTGTGCTCTTCTGAGGCCTTTCATTACAATCCCTGATGTGTCCCTGTCAGGGTCCCAATTACTCTGCGTCTCCAGGTGCAGCACAGCCTGTTTTCCTGTAATAGCCGTAACAGCGTCTTCTTCCTATTCCTGTGTCTTCTAAGTAGATTCTCATCTGATAATTACAGGTAGAATAGACATCTATAAGATGTCTACCTATTCATCTATGTCTATGTCATTTTATAAGAGCACATCTGAAATGCGTAGGGTAGGTGGTAGCGCCCATTGGAACTTCTTTAACAGTTTGGCCACGGAGTAGTTTGAAGGTGAGCAGAAGAAGTACAGCCTCTCCCTGCTATGGTAAGCAGATGATTGCTTTCATCCAGTTCTTTTCCCTCCTTATACAAATGTACCTTCTCTACTAAAAGACTCCTGAGGTTTGCTCTGAATAGAAGCTAGTATATATTTGCAAAATTTACTGTAATTTGTCAGGTTATCCATCTTGATAGGAATGTACTGTGTCTGAACAAATAACTCTGGAACCAAATATCCTAAGTAATCTTGTTATTAATCACCTAGTCTTACTATGTTGGCACATAAACAGTTTTCCTCATGGCCTGTTGAAAAAGTAATTTTTATCCATTTTATATATGTGTGTATATAAATATACAGGTAAGGTTATTTTAGCAGACTTGCAACCACTCTGTATTTTTTTTGTCCAATGCTTTCATTTTCACCATCACAAATCTTTTTCTTCTGAAGTCCAGCTCTTTCTCCTAATAAGTCGATCCTTCTGGCTACAAGGTGTGCTTTTTGGAAAAGTTAGTTCTTGCCAACAGCTCCTACTGCCTCATGTTGGGCTTATTTGTGCAATATTGTCAATATTATATATGTAGTATAGTCTTTCTTTTAGCAGAGTATCAAAAAGCTGGTATAGGGACAAGTATTCCTTTCCCACCCTAAAAACAAGAAGAAGAAATGAAAATTGGGATGGGGAGGAAAACAAATTTAGAAAATGATAGCAAGCATGTTTAGTTTCCCAGAAAATCTTGCCTAAGTGGAAAGACGTGATTTTTGTCAGTGTCAGCCTGGAAACCGCTATCCCTGCAAGGCACTCGAGAACCAACCTGCTTACCTCCCAAACTGTGGAGAACTTTTATGCATGCTTTTAAGCACTGCTTCTCTGAATCCTTAAGGTCTGGCTGGCCGCTGTGGAACCAAATTGGACCTAGCCTTGGTGTGCTTGTCTGTTGAGAAAAGGCATCGAAAAGCCCAGTCCCGTAGCCCATGCTCTCTGACAGCTTCCCGCAGTGCCTTGCTTTCCAGATTGGGTGGTGACATCCAAAGATGCCATCTTCCTCATAGGAGGAATAGGCCAGATATTACCAGTGTATTTCCTGTCTGCCTGTTGGTTTATCGCAGGGAAAAAAAAAAAACAACAACCAAACAACCCAACATACAGCAGTTACTGCGAATTCAGCCTGGCTGCAGTGCTGTTTGTTGAAGGCACTGCTGCTGATGGGTAGAGGATGCACTGCAAAGTTCTTGTGCCTGCCCCTGCTTCAGTGGCATCTGAGCACTGTAGTCTCTTCTTCCTTCTGCTGAGTATGAGGGGCAGAAGTAGGTATGGCTCTAGTTTTTATATGAAGAAGCTAGAGAAGCGAAAGGGTTAACAGCTGCACCTTTTTCTCTGCTTTCCCTGAAATTTCAGAATGCCAAAGATGACAGAAGCGTGATGCTGGTGTAGGTGACTGTGCTTCCTCATCAGTAATATTTGGAGAGGAAAAATTATTAAATTGCAAATTTAAGAAAACTTGTCAAGAGAAGACATCAGTTGTCGTTAGATGGGACCCCTGCTTTCTGTTCCTAAAACTAAACGCAGTCACCAAGACAGCTGCATCTGGGCAGATCACTCTTCCATAGACTTGCAGTCTTGCTGTCAATTTTCCGTCTTCCTTGTGCTCAAAGGGAACACCATCAAACTGGACAACTCCCTGCTTTCCAGTGATCGGGAAAGAGTGACAGTTCGTGTGCTCCAAACTGAGCGGTTTTGCTGCAAGATTAATTGTGGAGATCCTCTGTCATTCTGGATGGGGGGAGGGTGGTGAACAGAGGCTGCCCATCACATGCAGATGATTTGGTGAGGAAGAAATCCCTATCGGGAGTAACCCCACCTTTCTCTGTGTTCTGCATCACTGTTGCCAAACCTCCCACCCTCCCTCCCAAAAAACCCACAAGAAAAGGGTCCTGTCACGTTCCACTAGCTCCTCCGTAATAAGGGCATGAAAAATTTTAGCAGGCACTCACTAGAAAACAGATGAAAGCAGCACATGCAGCAAATCAGAAGATGGCTAAATTATGGCAGCAGACATTTGGGTCTGCCAGATTTAAAAGGTCAACACCAAGGCAGGCTGGGAAGAAAGTTCCAGTAAAGGGGCAAGAAAGAAGAAAGGCTTGAAGTCAAAGCACGTTGCTGTATTTGTTCCAACATAAATGATGTCTAGTCACACACATGATATTTGTATCAAATGCTGCTTCTCATGGTCCTAACTATATTGAGCATGCTGTTGTTCCTTCCTTAATGCAATCTCCAAAGGTCAATCAAGTTAAAGAGTCAGACTGATGAGATTAGTTATTACTTTAAAAAATGACCAAAAAAGTGTGTTTGGAGAGAGGCCTGAACATGTCTCCAACGTAATTCTGTCTGGTTTGCTCCAGGTTCCTGTATCTTTTCCTGGAAACACTGTGTGAACTGAACTGAACCAGTCGACTTTAGTTCCAAGTGTGCTGTCTTGTTCTCTGGTGATAGCTGAGGTATCTGCATTTTCTTGGGGAGAGATGAGGGAGTCTTCTGGGCACAGGACAAAAATAAAATGACACATTTAAGTGCTTTTTTTTTAATGCTTCAGGGAGATTTTACTATCTGAATTGTGTGCAGTGAGCAGGGATTTTTCATTTCATACATCATTCACGACTTGCTGCAGTGATTCCAAAAAGTCACATAAGCTGAGTTGCTGCTTGCACCAAAGCACAGAATTTTTGGTTTATGCATTTTAGCAATGGATGTCGGAGCTTGATTAAGGCTTCACCCAAAATTTGTGGTGGGGAGGTACGGTGTCAGGTGTTAGAGAAAAGGAGTAAAGTGCCTGAGGACACTGGAGGACACATAGTAATGACTATGGAAAGATCCAGCATGTTTATTCCTTCCCCTCCTTGTTCTCCTATTGCCATTAGCTTGATGCACAAGGAAGGTCAGCAGGTCCCCTGCTTTGTCTCTAGTCTACGTATTGAAGTCTTGTGGCAGCACTAGCCAAGGACTCTGTTTTACGTTAGGCTGTTGCACTGATACAGAGCTGTTAGCAGCATGTGAAGTTTGTCTCTGGTTTTGCCCTCGCCTGCATTTATTTAGGATTTGTCAGCACCTTTTCCAGCAGTTGTGAAGTGTCTGGGATGATATACTAAAGGTGAGGGGGTTTATATCTAGTTTTATGAGTATTTTTCATCTGCTTTAGAGGCTTCGTAGCAAATGTATGAATCTTTAATTGCTACAGTAAAAAACAATGGGTGGGGGGAAAACCTCTATCAACGTCGCCCGTGGATGCTGAAGTTAGACTGGCTTTCTGTGTCCGTCAGCGGAGCTGGGGTGAATGGATACACAAGACTCTGGACAGAAGGATGAGCATCTTGTTTGACAGAGTTACATAGCAGTTACCATCCGGGTGCTCTCCGTGGGCTTTTTCTGTAGTCTCAAGAAAGCAAGAAACCTAATTACCTGGCGTCCCTCACAGGTCAGCCGTGTTAAAGGCAGAGTTGTTACTGATGCCTTGCATTATTGAGAAATGAAGGAATGTTGTTGAGGGGGTGGGAGAGGTCAGGTTTCATTGCTGACACGTCGTGGTCATGACGGGCAAAGACGAGTTCTGCACCTGGAAGGCTCTGGGCAGCAGCTCGCTGAGCAGTGTTGGTTGATGTGACAGTACACCAGATTCTCCTTTGGCCTCTGCAGTGCTTTTTTTCTGATGGCCTTTGTAGCCCAGCACCGTTCTGCTCTGTGCCCTTTCTGTTCATCCCCAGCTCCAGTTTTCCAGTCATATGGCTCCTTTCTGTCAGGGTAAGGGAAGCCCTGCTGGGAACCTCCCCATAGAGGTCCTGCTGGAGGCTAGACAGACTATTCAGGAAACAGTTAAAAGGCCAGCTAATTGCAGTCCCATCCAGTGCCAAAATTTCAACCTAAGATTCTTGAAGTTATTTTCGTACCCTTACAGCCCTGTGCTGCTTCAGCTGCCAAAGGAGCTCAGCGTAACGTTGACAGGCCTATCCAGAACATCTGCTGTGAACCTTCCTTTGGTTCTGCCAAAGCAGTTTGTAGGACGGGCCCTTGGAAAGGAGCTTATGGTTGCGTTCTCCCATTCTCACGGCAATTCCCCTTCGGTTGGATGCAGGGCCTGCAGAGCCCATTTATCCCGTTCCAGCCCCTTCATCTGGCACTCGGCACCTACAGGAGGGCAGGGATCTGAAAACAGGCTTTGTTATGACAGAGATCTCCAGATCTTGTAGCAGATGTTGCTGGTGAGAAGCAATTTCGTTCCAGCCAAACCTTCTTCAGCTCTGCTAAGGAGATGCACAGAGAATCTCATAAGGCTACAGGCTTTGGCAAGGAAACTCAGCATTTACCAATGCCAGCTACTCTCTATATTTCTTTTTGAAGGCTATGTAGAGCAAATGATCTCTTCTCTGTCTCTGTGAAACAGCTGTAAATTTCTCTTCCTTTAAAACCCCCACCCATTAAACAACCCTGACAACAGCCAACAGTTATCAGATGCAAAATGAACGATGTGCCTGGGATAGAGAGTTGTGGATCTGCCTCTCCTCATCGATCCACTGGCCGTTTTGGTGTGCCAGCGCTTTATATTAAAATGTTCCCGGGAAGTAGAAATCCCTGGTAATTTCCGTAACGGCCTTTTAAGAAGTCTTGTCACCTTTTAAAAAGATCTTTGCTTCCCCTTTTCTCTCCGTCCCTCCCCAGCTTCATCCGTTGTTTGCTTTAACCTTATCCTCTGTATACAGACTGCTGCTTTACCTTGTGCTGCAGTCCTCTCTGCTTTGGGCCCAGAAGATCTAACCAAGATATTTTTAGCTTGCTCTTAAATCAGTGTTCGTGATAATCCCTTTCCAATAATTCCCAGGAGCTAAAAAGCCTTTCCTCGTTTTGAGGGAGGAGGTTTTGCCTTAAATTTGGACCTGGGACTGCATTATTTCTATCTCGCTGCCCAAGGTGTCTGATCCCTTGAGGCTGAGAAAATGTCCTGCTCTGGTTTTCATGGTGGAGACAACTAAGATCTTGGGGAGTGATTTGCCTACCACAGAAGATGTTTTTGTAGAGCAGCGAATTTACCCAAACTCTCTAAAAAATTAAGTCAATCCTGCTTGTTTTCCTTTCTGACCATGATGATTCTATCCCAAAGGAGGGAAAAAGGTCATGTTTCTTTAAAGGAGCAATTAACAAGTAAATAATGCATCGCTTTTGCATCTGAGTAATTTTGTATACTTTGATTGATTGTATCCTCGTGAATAATTCTCTGCACGCCACCCATTTATGGTGCCTGTAGTTCAGGGTGCTGGATGAAAGTCACGTTCGAGTCCAGCAAAGCCGATGAGGTTTCTGAAAGCGCTCCACGCTCCTGCTGATTTTTGAAATCGGAGGAGAATTGTGCCAGTGTAAAGCTGTTTATAAAACCACTCCCAGCCTACGGATTCACAAAAAGAGATGTTGACCCCACTGCAGATGGCTCGTATGAGGTCATATACACCCACATAATGTATGGCAAAGATGTCACAGAAGAGAGATTCTCAAGGGTGGTCCCTCGCGGCTAAAGGGCACTTCATGTGCATCAGCACCAAAAATCTTGTTTTTCCAAGTAAGTAGGAGTACAATAGTCTGATTAGCTATTGAACTGCAGCCCCTATGTAAATTTACTGTGAGAATTTTGGAACTGCTGCCATTGCAGTCCTCGTACTGTAAAATTGCAGGGTTGGGTGCATTTCACACAGAAAAACTGACATTTTTCTTCTCCTCTTGCCAGGACCCTGTTATTTTAAGTGCAAAACATCTTTATTTTATAAAGTTCTCGTTCCTGCTTGTTTGGGGGAGAGGGGGCTTGTTTTAAGGAGAAGGAAAAAAAAAAAAGGTTACAAGATCGTTAGTTAAGCAGCTCAGTGAAAGGCTTGTTATTTTGTTTTTACTATTAAAATATCCCCTAATCCACCTTGCTGGGTTTCTGCCGTTCTAGTAATATTCAATCAAGCCCTTGTTTTGTGAGAAATGTGACAATGCATTGTTGGCACTTTACAAACCTACAGCCCTCGGCAATAGTTAATGAGAGGCAGGGTTTTTTCCCCGTGCAGGACACAATGAAATTTTAGACAGATGAATGCTAAGAGAACCCTATGTACCAAAGGCAATGTTTACTGCATGTAATACATATCATTGTTTGTCTCCTGTAGTGAAAAATACTTGTGTCATGCTGTTAAAATGTACTCCTGACAGAACAGAGCTTGCTATTATAGGGTCCATTGCTTAAAAAAATGATATACTGACAGAAATACAATTTAAGAAAATTTAACACCAAGGGTAGTCGACCATGTAGGCTACTATTAAGGGGCCAAAACTCAAGGCCATGGTTTTATTAAAAAGAGAGATAGTTTATTTGCTAGTAGTAGGCAAAGTTTAAAAAAAAAAAAAAAATAAGAGGGAGAAAAGAAAAAAAAAATCAAACTTGCATCCCTTGGTCTCTAGTGTGTAAAAAATTAATAAAAGCAACAGTTCAATAGGATTTTATTGCAGAAATGTTTAAGGGAAACATTTTAGGAATGCTTCAGATTTTTAAACAGTTACTTATGCTGTGGAGCGCTGTAGCACTACAGTGCATAGCAAATTGTTGCTTTTGGATGCAAGGCACGCCCAGTGCTTTTCATAAAGTGAATAGGGAGACCTGGTTAATTTGAATCAGTTTGTGCGTTTCTCCATATTTTGCTTTGGATTTAGAAGCATATTGAGATTAACAGTTTACTGATGTGAGCAAATACTGGATTGTATTTGGCTGGCTCACCCTGTACAGTTAAATCGTCAGATGTTTGCTTTAAGTTCATAGTGGTCAAATGATTAGTTGCTAATTTTGACCTAGAATTTATTTGCTCCTTCCTATTTCTTCATTGCAAATTTCTAATTGCAAATCGCTAATTCACGATGTGCGTCAGTCTATGGGGCACTGACAAGCCATTTTTTTTCTATCTGCCAGTTAAAATTAATTACCAAAATCACAGCTTCTGCTCCGTGGTGAAGAAGCTTTAACTTCTCAAACACTGAAAGGTAAATGGAAAATACTTGCCTTGTGCAGAAGATAAACGGTGCTGTACTGGTAACCAGCAGATTCAGTAAAGTGTACAAATGCTTGTGTCTGAGCCCTTGGAGCTTGGAAGAGCACTCCCCAGAAGGGTTTGGGTTTGGGTTATGCCTGGTGATGTTGGAGTACACGGATGGTCTAGTGAAGGCAGCGCCAGAGCGGGTATCCTGGCCATACAAATGTGTGGTTTCCAGATTGAGTAAACACTATTAATGCACACAGAGCTTTCCGATTTAGCAGGCTGTGTGCTCTGGGGCCAGCTCCTTATTTGGAGACTTTCGGAAAATTTGGCCAGCTCTCTTGAAGATACGGCCACTTGTTTTTCCATTTGAAACAGGAGATAGGGTCTTTTGGGGGGCTGCTCCTTATTCCAGCAGAATGTCGTGCTATTTCTGTTCATCAAACCAAAATCCTCCCCAGGGATGAGAGAAATTGAAGGGTTTAAATGAAAGAGCAATTGAACGTGTGTGTTAAGTCAATTTTTAAAAGTGAACAGTTATTCAGGTGCTTCTTATTTTAAATGGAAAAGCATAAGGAAAATTCTCTGATAGGAAAATTCTGTATTTTTCATTAACTGTGTTTGATCATCGGGTACAAGTCAATCACAAACTGTAAATGATCATAATGGTGAAGGATTAAAGTAACTTTTTTCCCCATTACTTTAATGAGAGGTTTAGAGTTTTTTTGTTGTTCCTCACTTATTCCCCTTCCTCCACGTAATAGCCTCATTTCATCTACTAAAAGAACATTTTACCCCACTGACGGTAAGACTAATATATTCACCACAATGCAAAAAATAACAGAAATAATTATACAATAACACAGTCATATTCTTGAAGATTGCCAATAATATAACACCATTAGTATGAATTAGTTGTTTACCTCCCCCCCATGAAAATGTTTCAAGTCTATATGTACCCTTTAGGGCACATATAGAAGTTGTCCTGTGACATTTCTGAACTCGAGACTCTGAACCTGGAGATGGTTCTATGTATATAATTATATTAAGTGATGGCAATCGGTGGACATCACTCATATTTTTGTGGTATCAAGACCTAAACACCTGTTAAACCTTCAAGTTAATAACTTATTATTGAAACTAAATATTCATTTTACACCAGATTTCAACCGGGTTTGAAAGAGATAGTGCCAAATTTAAGTTGTACCGCACACTGTAAAGAAATATTTACGTTGCAAGTGATTTGTTTATTACAAACATAAGTCTCAAATCCAGTTTTCTTTTGCTATTAATACTTTTCCTCTTTGTTTGCTTTTTACATTTCTCACAGATTAAGGGCGATACAAGTCAACAAAGCCACTTTGGTTTTGTAGTCAATTTTACTTGCAGATTCTGAATTCTGCAATGTGTGGGTGTTGCACTCTGCATTATAATTACTCAATATTTCAATATAATTTTTAACTGCAGGATTTTTTTTTATTCTCTGTCTCACACGCACTGTATAAACAGGGAATTTTTAGATTTTTACAAAAACTTTTATTTAAAATATATATATGCATTTTGGATGAATAGTCCCTTTATGAAGAACTTCCTTTTATAGTAGTAACCACTGTAGGTGAAGTACTGGTTCAAGTATAATTACAAAATACCAGTGTTTTTTGGACAAAACCTCAAATAAAGAGAAATCAGATAGAACTGTTGATTTGAACATGCATAATGATCTTCTAAAGTGTAGAAGGGGCAGGTTTCGAGCTCAGCTGACAATAATACAGCACACTTTTGTGATGCAGATAAAACATCTAAATTACATAAAAAACTTTGTGTCATTCCATTAGGTTGGCCTTCTCTTTTCCCCCAGTGACCAGTTTCAGAACGAACTTGTTCCAGGCTGAAATCATCTTTAAAACAACAGATGACAGGCTGATGGCCACCTCCTCTTCCTTGAGCTAGATAGGCTGCTTGCCTGACTTAAAATAGCTGCCCCTTCCCTAAAAGTAACAATTAAACTTTCTAGCAGCCTCACATCTGGCCAGCTGCTGAACCACTCTACCACGGGGAAAGGTTGCCAGTGAGCGTTGGAAAACGGCCCAAATAAGTACTGCGGGGGAAAAAAAGAAGATAGTAAATGGTTTCATTGTGAAATTGGACATGCACTTGAAACCAGCAGCCGGGGAGAACATGTGAACATACATTCCTGACATATTTCAGCATCTTTAACTTCCAGAGACCGAGGAGCTGCTGGGAGGGTGGAAATGCAGAGGTTGGTTAAGAACCACCGTGGAAGGCAGCTGTAGAAACCTCCCTACAACTCAATATATGGTTAAACTGCTGGTGTGCTGTGCGCCATGCTGACCACCTCAATCAGAAGAATTCTTTACTTTTAATCACTTTCAGGTGCTTTTATTTTTTTGTTGATTTCACCTGTGATTGTCCTGTGCCGTAATTTCAAATTCTGAGCGATGGTGCTGTGCCTGAATGGTGCCAGGCGCGTTGCTGAGACCTGTGTGGGGCCCCACCGTGCCTCCACAGGAGAAGCAGCAAGTGATGGTAGTGTCTGAAGTAGTGTAGGAATTGCAAAAAGCTGCACAAGTGGTTCTCTCAGAAGATACAGTAGTGCCAGACAAGTCACTGGAGAAGACCCATGGTTATAATAACACGAACAGAACTGCTGGAAGATGATGATCTGTTGTGCAGTCACCAAAAGAAAAAAATATTATTTTTTTAATCTATTTTAGATGCAGTTTTATGTTTTTGCCTGGTCAACTTCTTTCCTGTAGTGTAGATATACTCCTTTCTACACACACGTGTACAAACAAAAAAGAGAGAGGGATTGTGACTATTGTTCATTTGGTGCCAGTCCTGCAAATCTTCCTAGTAGAAGTGAACCTACTGGGCTCAATAAGAGTATTTGCTTGATTAAAAATTTATACAACTTATTGGAGAAATGCTTATGATGTAGTGATATGATATAGCAATACAAGCTTTTTCCCTCATAAACCAGGGAGCTCTTACTGTGAATCTGTTTTATATACCAGATAGCACTTGTGTGGAGGTGTTATTGCTGAGACTGGTGCGTGTCTCCGTCATTGCTGTAATTGTGGCTCCCTGAGAAATTCTTCCACTGACCCTCATTAGTGCACGAGGCCCGTGCAACACCTCAGTGTGGTCATTCCTGCTACAGCTTCATAAAAGAAAGGACTCACAGAATGACTTGTGTCTATTTAGCACTGTAAGTGATCACTTACTGGGTTATTACTGCACCTCGCTCTCTTCTGGAACGTGGTTTCCCTCTTCTTCCTAAGCCTGTCTAAAAGGATTAGTCCAGGGATAGAGGTTGGGCACAAGGAGCCAGGATTTTGCCCAACTTTAAGTGCTGTACTCTCCCTCTGAAACTTAGTGATGTTGCTGATGCTGGGGGCAGGTGGGTGGGAAATCATCCTAGGAATAAAACTGTGTTTTTTCTCTGCTATTTAAACCAGTGGGTTTTCAATCACCTTCTATAAAAGCAATAAGTACACTAGGAATAAGCTTGATCTGTGATTCACCTTCTTCCCTTTCTTTTTCCAATGTTCCTGGTAGGTGATGAGTTTCACAGATAAGTCAGATGTGTTCCAATTCCTGTTCTACATACAGTTGATTACGTATGAGATATCACAAAATTTTAAATTGAGTTCTTTTGCCCCAAATATTTTGTAATTTTTTTTTTAATCGAGATGATCTGGTAGTGGTACCTATAGTTTTCCATGCATAAGCTTAGTTATTGGTAGAAAAACCCCATCATTCTAAGGATAGTGTGCAGTATTTAATTTCAACCTGTGTCTGTGCCAGGAAGCATTTTAGTTGAGCTGTCTGCAAATATTCGATGATTATGAAACAACCGTTTACACTGTTGAAACAAATTCAGCTGCAAATGTGAATTTATGTCCTGCACTTTCTGAAGTATTCATTGATTCTTGAATTTTAAGTCTGCTCATAGATGCCATGGTTATGTAAATAAATGAAAATATTTGGTCTCATATGAAACCCTTCTTTGTTGGACAACCATTTGGAAACAAAATAAGCTGAAAAGAATCATCTGTTTTGGAAATAAATAGAAAATATGGAAGACTATGGAGCTGTAGAGCAATGATCTACAGGAAATAGCTGTAACTGCAACATGCTGCATTTTATTACTCCAGACTATGTTTTTTTTTTTTACTTCCTACATTTTATAATCTATGAATTGAGATATCTTAGATAATTAACATTCCCTTTAATTATTTTTAAGAGTAGGGGAATTTAATCGGCCTGTGGGAACAGTCTAAATAAAAATAAAAAAAGCTAAGTAAAGGCTAGTTAACAAGGAGGCTTTTTCATTAGGAACAAGCACTTCTCCCTGGGATCAGACATTTGTTACATTTCTGCATAGGTTTTTATTTCTAGACAGACTCTTACAGTGTGGTAACACATGGTCCGATCCAGGAGATCGATATGGAAATGACTCATCCCTCTGAAGTCTGCAGTCTTTTCTTTATGAAACTAAAGAGTATTCAACACCAGGAAAACTTGCATGTCTAGGAATATTGACATCCAATATTGGCAAAATACTCCTAATAGGAATATTCTGTCTCCCATGAGCAGAAAACCCCTGTTTGTAGGAACATGGGTTTTAAAAGTGTTACTCTCTTTATTCTAGCAACTCAGTCAGCAATAGCACCTCTTACCCCTATGGGTTTGCCAGCACATACGTATGGCATACATTGCAGGATTTGTGGCCGTTACCTGTACGAGTAATCACTCAATAATTTCAGGTTGGTTTAATACTTGTAAATGAACAGCGAGAAAATCCCTTAATGGAACTTTTGGGCAGAGTCACAGAAGAAAAAGTGGCCTTTGCTTGTGTGGGGCAGCAGGTGACAAAATCCCTGCCAAGCGGTGGTTGCATACAGCCCGTATCTACCCGTCCTCTGCTCGTGGACTGCTGGGTCTAGCTGGGCAGACTGGGCTTGGGAGCGCTGCTGCCATGACATTCGATAGTGCCTGTCCTGCTGCACGGAGCTGGCCTTGGGTCTACTTCATATCTGATGCTGTCACTGATTGTTCTGGAATGTCTCCCTGCCCTCTGATTAATACTTCTCCAGCTTCAATTAAAATGTAGTGTGAAGGGCTTTGGCCTTATTATTTTCCCCTTTACGTCCATGTCTGTAAGGAGGATAATTTTCATTTTTTTTTTAATCAAAATCAACTCAAGTTACCCTCTCATACTAAAATGAACCACATCAAACTGAAGAGCTTGGGGCTAGATTTCCAAAGAATTTGGTCATAGGGAATCTCTGAGAATTTTGGCTGGCTGTTTGTCAAAATTCTGAGTAATACTCTAGAAGTCCTGAGGTCAATTTATGTGACAATTTTTTATTCAAGAGATAAGGAATAACCGACGCTGTGCAGGGGTAAGCACTGCTGCAGCTCATGCCTTCTCTAGTTGGTTGCACACCGCCTGGGTCTACATGTATACTGGGTCTGGTAGGGTAGCCAGTTACAACAGTAAATAAAACCAGTAGTATTCCTTGTAACCATTCTTACTGCATTCATGAGTAAGCCTTTGGTGGGCTCCTTTCTAAGGGATCCTGTCCTCATCCCCTCCTTTACAGTTCTTACAACCAGTAGCTGGCTATAAAGAGAGGGAAAGACTCCTCCATTGCTTCGCCTACCATTGCATCATCCTTAGTAGCGACTTCAAACTCACTTCTTAAGCTACCGAGAAGCTACTGTGATAGCAGCATCATTTCTTGTGATCTTGCTGTAGGCAGCAGATGGAGGGAATGAGCTCAGTTGTCAACTGCTGTTGCTCATGAAGGGTTGTGTGTTCTTCCCCGCCAGCCCTGCCCAGAGACACGTGCGTGACTCGCTCTGCGATGCCACGATAATCCTGCCCAGCTGTATGGTCGTCTTGTCTGGATCATGGAGACGTTTAGCCTCCACTGAGGTACATTTACGTTTAGGGAAAAACTCTTCCCATCTAACTGCACAGGAGATGGGAAAGGCAGGGTAGACCATGTATCAATGGAAGATACCCTGAAGTTGCCGTGGTGCCCATGCCAAATATTTCTTTCAGTCCTCAGTGATGGTGGTAACTAGCTGACTGGAAGCATTGGAAACCCCTCGCTACAGTTTACAAAAAGTTTATTTTCTGGAGTGTAACTGAAGTTAGAAGAAAAATGAACTCCCGGGGAAGGTGAGACTTGAAACCTGAGTGGAATGGTGAATTGGGTCAGGGTCTACACAAAAATACATCAAGTGAGAGCGAGTAAGGATATACAGCAAGGAATGGACCTGGCAGAAATGGAAAAGCCTGAGGTAGTAGAGAAAGGTAACACTAAAAGAAATAGCAATAAGAATGAGGGAAAATGAATAGATAGAGGTAGAAACAGAGGAAGACAAAGGGATGAACAGTTGTAAGGAGGAAGAAACAAAAGATCTGCAACCCAGGTTAGCATTTTATCTAATGGCCTGTGTTTTGCTGGTAGAAATAAGATGGAAAAGGCTGAGGAGGGCATCTCTGTTACTTTTTCTGCTTCCTATTTTCCCAGTTGCTTTGTTTTGGAACTTGTAGTTCACAGTATTGGAGCAGGAATACAGATGTGATTCTCTGCTTAACTGTGCTTCAGTCTAGTCCCCAGCAATGGCATGGAGCAATAGTAGCTCCTTTCTGGTTTCATAGCATCTAAAATCTCTGCACCAACACAAAGACTTCCAGAAGGTGCAGGAAAATAGAGAATACTACTACAGTGTTGCCAGACTTCTCTCACTCTAAGGTTATGGGTGGGTGGGGATGCGTGGGAGTGCGTGTCTGTCAGAGATTTTTCGGATACCTTTTGGAGCAACTGCAGCTGAAGCAGGTGCTGAGGCAGATCTGACTGGGCTGTGCTGCGCCTTCGGCAGAAGATGTTTCCCCAGGGAGGGGAAGATGCACTCACAAACTGAGGATGACCTCAGTTTTAGAGGAAAGGCATGAAAATGGCGTTGTTCAGCCTGGAGAAGTCTCCGGGGAGATCTGATAGCAGTCTTCCAGTACCTAAAGGGGGCCTACAAGAAAGCTGGAGAGGGGCTTTTTGCAAGGTCGTTTGGTGATAGGACAAAGGGCAGTGGCTTTAAACTGAAAGAGGAGAGATTTAGATTAGATCTAAGGAAGAAATTTTTTACAGTGAAGGTGATGAAGCACTAGAACAGGTTGCCCAGAGAAGTTGTGGATGCCCCATCCCTGGTAGAATTGGATGAGGCTTTCGGCAACCTGGTGTAGTGGAGGGTGTCCCTGCCCATGGCAGGAGGGTTGGAACTAGATGGTCTTTAAGGTCCCTTCTAACACAAACTGTTCTATGATTCTATGCAAATGCCTACAGCTGACCATGTCTCTCCTCCCAAGGGTGCCTTCTCCCACATTACTGACCTGTTTGTTTATATTCAAGCAGCACTTCACTTTTTAAAAATGAACTCCCTGCTGCTTGCATGGCAGAGCGTACTCTTGTCCAGAAACACACGCAGAGATGTTTGCACCGGTCACGTATACACAGTGCAACAGGAGAGCAGAAAGGCTGCTTTACTGGGGAGAGAACATGAAAAGCTGTGACCGATCCAGAACTGCCTCTTCCCCCTCCCTCAAACCGCTGCAGTAGCACACCTCCTTAACTTCATCAGCCTCTTGTTACCTCCCATCACCCCTAGAGCAAGGCAGCCCTGGAATATCACGGAAACAGTCCAGAGTGGGATAGATTTATCTGCCCTCACGCCTAGGTGGAACAGGATCGCTCCATTCACACTTTTCCGCGCTCTTATCGCTCCCCATCACTTAAGCTTGTCTGTGCTCGCAGCAGCGCCGGCCGCGCTGCCTGCTGCTGACCGCCGCAACAGGCAGGCAAGGGATAAGCTGTCATATCAGCTCATCTTCAGCGGCTCAGAGTCGTAATGGCAGCAGAAACCAAACAAAATTCCCATTTCCCCTTCTCCGGAGTGACGCCTGGGCACGCCGAGTTTGCCGTACTGGTTTAATCTGACGTATCCGGTATCCGGCAACAGGAGCGGAGGAACCAGTTTCAGAGGGAGGGTGGCAAACAGAGGCAGCCAGCTTTTGCCGAGCTACTCAAGACATGCTGAGTTTAGGGATATTGCGGGTAGAGGAGGATTTCATCCTGATCTCTGAGCTTGTCTGTTGTCACACCAAAGATGTAATTTGATGACCCCCGTTTAAAAATACGTGATAGTGGGTGTGTAATACAATATATACGGTATATGTGACCTACTGTTAGGCGCTATTTCTCCTGTAATAATTTTTACTGATGCTTTTCAGATTTTTTTGCTGCTGTTCTCTCTTCATAGAAGAAGGGGAACATAGGGGAGAAGGAGAAGGATTCAAAGGAGAAGGGGAACATGTCTTCATAGGACAAGAGGAAATGGGTTTAAGCTGAAGGAGAACAAATTTAGATTAGATCTTAGGAAGAAATTCTTCAGTACGAGGGTGGTAAGACTTTGGAATAAATTGCCCAGAGAAGTTGTGGATGCCCCCTCCCTGGAGGTGTTCAAGGCCAGGTTGGACGGAGCCTTGAGTAGCCTGGTCTAGTTGAGAGGCGTCCCTGCCCATGACAGGGAGGTTGGATTAGATGATCCCTGAGGTCCCTTCCAGCCTATGCCATTCTATGATTCTATGATTCATACTTTTATCAAAAAAGCCATAGTAAAGCCATGGGTAGATATTTTGCACAGAAAGTTCCCTGAGTTTCAGGGGGAAACAGGAACTTAGGCAAGGAAGTGGCAAGTGTGAGGTTTGGTGGGTTTTTTTCTTTCTGAAAAACAAAAGCTATCTCAGGTTTTCAGAGAAATTTCAAAGTAAATAGGGAAATATTCTCCATATAATGTCTTGTAATCTCTCTCCAGTTCTTTTCCCTCTAAATCATGTTATGATGCTACTTTGTGCTGTCCTTTTTGAGATCTAAGCAAGTATTATATGACGAGAAATGAAGTCTGGATTTGACAGTCCTGCTACAGAGTGTGCTTTCATATCGTCGTATAATAACGTATGCTGTTCACGAAAAATTTACTCGAGGTTTTAAAATATCCCCCTGAGTATTTGACTGTGACGGTCCCCACCGAATTCCAGAGGCTGACGACTCCCATCCTTCTGAATTTCCTCCTCAGCTTAACCAGTTGCCTCGGTACAGTTCAGGAGGGCCCCTGCTCTACATAAATAACAGATAAATTGACAAGACAACCTTGACCACATTGTGGCTGCGTCTCCTGACGGCACGGTGCAGGAAAATAAGAACTGCCCTGTTTTAAAGCAGATGCAGGCTGAGGGCTGTGGGGCAGGAACTGTCGAGTCGAAATCCTAGACGGGATTAAATCCCGGACTCTCTCCGTCACCTTGATCAAACTGCTGATGAGGAGGATTTTCAGGGGTGTTAAAGACCGTTAGGCATCCTTCTGTGATTGAAAAGCTGGGGAGTTCGTTGTTTTATGGCTCTTTGTGCTCCGAGTCCCCCTGCCTCAGTGTCCCTCCCTCTCCGGCGGAGGGCCGGCGGCACTCCGGAGTTAACGGCTGGAGGCTGAAGCTCTGCTAAAGCTCTCCCTGTTTGAGTGGCTTTGAACGAATGGAACAAATTATTAATTCTTCTAATTACTCCCCTTGAACTGAGAGCCCGACTGGTTTTTCGGAGGGGAGAGGAAGGCGCGACAGCAGGCAGCAACGCCTGTGTCCCGAGCCCGGGCACGGTTGCTACTTTTGGGAAGACTGGGGAGCGGCAATTAGGTGGCGCGGGCTCCGCTCCCGTAATACATCCCTTTCCTAATGCGACTTGATGGAGATGGAGCGAGGGCCCATCAGGTGTGAAAAGCCCTGCTGCTCCTGGCTTGGCGTGGCCTCCAGACAGCGATTTGGCGACGTCAATCCGGTCATGCTTGATTTGGACACTTAACGCCGTAAAGCAGGATCCCTCTCCCCCCAATCAACTTCTCAATTAGCAAGCTGCCTCCTGGAACGGCCTTGTTTCACGATCCCTCCGGGCCGCTTCGGGGGTCATTAGGGTGAGAAAACTCCGGCGCCAGCTCCGGCGAAGGCGAGGGGAGCGAAGAGATTTCCTAAATACATATAACCCTTTTTCAAGTTGTTTGCTTTCATGGGATTGATTCGTGGCACATTAAGAAGCTTAAGGCTTCGGTATCTCCTTTAAACTGCCCACCTTATCGCCTTTACAGCTGACAGTTTCCTGACAGTCAGAGTGTAAGCAGAGATAACTAGTAGGTTAGTACACACACATATATATTACATACAAATATTACGTACGCTGCTGGGCGTTTTCTGCTTAAAAAGGGGATGGGGGCAGCTTTTGGTTTGTAGTCTCTACAGTTTTGGTTAAAGTGCAGCTGCTGTGAGCAGTCACCAATTTTAACAGCGGATCTGGAGAGGTATACGGGGGGGGGCCGCTACCCAGCTGCAGTCAGCGCAAAATAATAAATAGGCAAATTTACGTCCTCGTCTCCCAAATTTCTTTCCTTTCTTTATTAGGGAGCAAACTACTGTTACATTAAATATTCAAACTACACAAAGTCTCAAGGGCTTTCCTTTCCCACAATGTGTTACCCGTATTCATGCATATGAAGAACAGTAACCCATATACAAACGGCACCTTTTTTAATGAGCAATATATGTCAACATGACACCTTCTTATGAAATGCAGCTTTTTAGGTTCTGCCTTTGTGGATGTAATAATTGAGATGTTTCTAATATATGCAGTTACATTACCTGCTCATTGTTTGCGATTTTGTTCCTCTCCTAACTTTATGCTGTTTATAATGCTTCTAGCATTTGCCTCGATTCATGCTCAGTTTTATTTAATTAGAAATATAATTTTCTGCTACATTAATTATAAATTTGAGTGAGACGTTGGCACAGAATTTCCTCAAGCATTCTTTTTAGAAGAGGAACGAAAATCACAGGGAGTGGGGAAGAAACTATAAAACCAGATGCAGGTGGAAAAATATCGATACCTTAAAAGCTAAACAATTTAATAAATACATGAGAGGATAAATAGATTATTTGTAATTAATTAATGCATCTTCTTATTTTAGTGCAGTATTTATCGAAAGAAGTGGGCTAATGCCAGAAAAATGTCATGGCAGTTTGTCTCAGAATCTGACATATTTTGAAAGCGTACTTCTAGAACCAGCCCTAAATATGCTGAAATCTGAGTTTTGAAAACTGTATTATTTTTAAATCATCATTTTAATGTTTGTGTTTTGCTTGAAATATTTTCTCCCAAAGCTGTAATGTTTTCGTGAACGTGTCGATGATATATAGATATCAGCAATGCATATGCATGCAGAATGCGACGTATATAGCGTATGTGCTTCTTCAAAGTACCCTGATGCTTTGATTTGTAACTGTTTAAGGTTTTACTTAAAATTCTGAACACTGCGCAGAGCATAGCCATTTCAATGGAATACTTCAAATAGTAAGTCCTAAAGGTGACACAACAAAGGAAATACCTTGGATACTGCAGCTTTTATTTATAAAGGAAATGCTCACGTAGTCCGATGAAGGAAAACTTTACCTGTTTCCATTTCTGTAGGAAGAGCAGTTCTATTAAACCCTCGCTTTGTTGGATGAATTTGCAAGTGCATCATACGATTTGTATGAGCAGAATGAAGTATTTGCATGCCATCTAAAGAATTGACGAGCATCCTTTTTCCTAATTTCTAAGCATTTTGCTTGTTGCAAATGTTAAAAAAAAAAAAATCTTCTCGCTCACCGTGCAGCACTTATCTTATAGTGGTTTTTAGAAAGAAGAAATTCCAAATACAGTACAAGAAATTATTGTGTTGTATAGTGGGGAAAACATGACTCTCTTCCTTATTATTCTCTCCTGTGGAACTATTTTGCTATTTTTATTTTACACACATGCTTACACACATGCGCGTCTACTTTAGCTATGCAAGCAATTTTCCAGGAAACACGTGTCTGGTAGTCTGAGTACCATATATCTGAATGTCATCCTTGGGCAAATGCTTATGTCAGTGAGTAGCTGCTGCAAATACAGTTGTACTTTTCATAGTAGCTACCATTCAGGGCTCTTAAGGGACTTTTGCACACAAAGCTTCCTGTTGTCCTTTTAATGCAAAGTAAAGATGGGAAAATAGAGGTGCAAAGGGGGGATATTTGCACAAGGCCACTTAGCAAGTTAGCGCAGGGACGAGGGATGGAGACTTCTTTTCCCTGCTCTAAACATTGACTTACGTTCCCTACCGACTTTCATCATGAACCTCTTAATGTGAAAAAAATGCCAGCACTTTGGTGTTCCTAGCAGCCCCTTTGCACCTCATCAGCTCGACAGAACCAGGCTGGTACGAGGGGCCAGGGCTCCGCGGAGGTGCAGCCGTGCTCTTGGCTTGGGAAACGCTGCTGGTTCGGGGCTCACGTTGCAACGTAGCATCTTCTGCCTGTTACACATCTGCTCTTTTACAGATTGCACCGTAGCTCTCATTATCGCACCATAGCTCTCGTTCTCTGCCAAAATCTTCAGGGTGATTCCCACGAGCGGTGAGGTTTCTGGGCTGGGGATCACCGCCACGGAAAAAGCAATTCTTCCCGCGCGTTTGTTGTATTCCTGGATCCATATCTCCTAGCAAAACAAGACACGGAAACACGATGGGAACCTTGTGGCTGTACTTCCTACCTAAGCACGTCTTTGCCTACAGCGTCATGGCATGAAAGAGCCTGCTAATGATCCTTAAATGTTCATTACTGTAGATCTTCTCCCAGAATATACTTCTCACCTTGAATGACCCATGTGTTGAATTTTAACTAAGGGAACCCATGATAGTAAGTCTGTCATGATGCTGGCTTTTTTTTCCTCTCCAACTCTTAAAAGCCTTTTATTATAGGACTGCTTAAGGCATTCTTCAATTAGCATGTGCTGTATTGTGGCTGGAACAGCTGTTTACCATTTAATAAAGCATGGCATAATTTATTTTCAGAGTCTAGCAACCGTCTTTGCTATTACACCAGGGGAGAAACACAGTAACTGCATTGTTCGCAGCGCTGATGAAAGAACTACAGACTTTATTATATGACCTCATAGAACTATTAACGTACCCCCCACTTCTATTTCAATATGTATTTACCTGACAGTCTGTGCATTGATTTCTTACCCAGAGGTTCTACATTCTCAGTCACCTCTGGGGCAAAATGAAAAATGTCTATGTTTTATGTCCCTCACATTAGGCAACTAATTATATATTTGTGCCTTAATTTCCTTCCCTTCTCCCCTCTCCAGGGGCAAACTTCGTATGCACCACTTAGACCTTTTCTCCGTAGTCACTGGAGAAACAATAGTTGTTGGGAAATGGTAGGAGCTTGGCCACTGCTCATTAGGAGGCTTTCTGTTCATTTAGGTCCATTTCTTCCTAGAACTCTCCTTCCTTGTTTAGCTCTTTTTGAGGGGGATGAATCTGAAATGAATCTGAAATGCCCCTTAGAAGCATCTCTGTTGGGCTCTTCTTCCTCTGCAGCAACGTGGAGCTATATGCAGTTGTAGGGCAAGTGACAAACTCCCCACATCCATGTTGCAGTTGTCACTGGTTCCCTCCTAGGAGGGACCGCAGGTCATCTGCATCACCTGACATCGGTTGCGTGGCATTACCGCATGGAGCAGCGTCCATGTGGCAGGTGGGCATGACTCTTCCAAAGGCACCGCAGCGAAGGTCATCCCTGAGGCTCCCTCACCTCCAGCCCGTTCCTGGCAATCTTATCAAGTTATTGCTGAACTGTCTTTGAGATCATTCTTTCAGGTAAGAAGAAAGGAGGGCAGGTGGCAAAGGGAGATCAGCAATGCTTTGTAGCAACCAAAAGGTACAAGTACAGCCTTGACTGATACCTGTATCATGCAGCACATGGCAGAAAGCCCTAAACTAGCTTCCAGATCCGGAAATCTAAGTGGGAATGGAAGCATCTAAGTGGGAATGCAGGCGGCTAGTTAGCTGGGATGTGAACCTAATTAGCCCCGGTGGAGTGCTACACTGACATAGTCGTAGCACTTTGCCGACCCTGAGCTGTACCACTATGCTGTGCCAGTTAGACCTACCCCCAGGCTGGGAACCAGCGTGGGATATTGCATTCTTATTCTTATTTGAGTTGGGGCATTAAATTTGTTTTTAAGTTACTTGAGTTTGACAATGAAAATACGTCAGCTGAATATCTGCAAATTTTTAGATTCAGCCTGTGCATGTAGATGGATTTATATGCATGATTTAAAGTAAAGCATGTGTAGAAAGATGAAGTTTATATGGTTGCTTTGTAGAAATGGATGTAATATTGATGTTGACTTTACTGGTAGAAGTTTAAGGATGTCACGATGCATGAGTGGTGGTGCAAAGCAGAGCCCTGAGTGCATTGGGAGGTCATTTTTAACTTGAATTTATTTCCACAATATCAGACATAGATCATTGTGCACTGTGCACAATCATCCTTGCTTTTCATCTGATTCAATCGGAGTGGTTAAAGAAAATTTAAAATGAAACAAAATTGTAACTTGATTAAAAGCAGATAGTAAATTATGCCAGAACACTCCTTAAAATTGCGGTTTAGCTTTAAATGGAAAGTTTGATGATCTGACTGCATGACTGAAGGGACAGAGTAGCAGACTGTGACATAAACGATGTAGCTATATTTGCTCCTAAGATGAACAGGAGTTTTTTAAAGTTGTGTGATTTAGGCTTTGGAGTTAACACTCCATTGACCAAACAACAAAATTCCCACCTCCCAGAGCTTTTTCAAACGATAGATTTAGAAAAGTGGTATTACATCAATAAAGTCTGGTCACGCTTCAAATTTTTCGAGCCAAAATTAAGGCTGGTAATGCTTACTTGAAATGAAAGCTTAAATTGTTTCACAGAACACAAATAACCTAATTAGGGAAGGATATAGAAGTAAATCTATATTTTGTTTTGAATGTCTGGTTTGGAGGTGTTTGAAAATGGAATTCATCCGTGTTAACTTTACATAAAGAATTCTTTCATGCAGTCCGCAGAGAAAAAAAGGCTCGGTTTCATGAACTTCAGCAGGCACGGGACAGAGTTTGGCAAATAGTTTGCTCCACGCAGATGGAAGAAACTGGAAGTCTGTGCTGGGGGGAACGGGTAAACTACATTAAATTACGATCCCCAGTGAGGAGGGCAGTACAAAAAGACGAAAAACACCCTCTGCGTCAGCTATTGAACATCAGCTTCCATACAATTATTTTCTTCTACGGTAGTTGTATACGGCAGAACGGTGTGAGAAATTGCAGCTTCACCTGAGAGAGGTTTGCACCTCCTGCCTTCAGCGTGCGGGTCGTGCTGCAGACACACAAGTGCTAAACGTCCCACGCAGCCCAGCCGCAGCCAGATGGGATTTCTCACGCAGCCAGGTTAGCTGAACATGGAAGCAGAACGTGCTCGGACACGTAGCGTGTCGCCGTGCTGCGAGGCCACGGCCGCGCTTCACCGTCGCGTTTCCACCTGCCCACCATCCAGCTACCAACTTAAGTTCTGAGTAGCGAAGTGGAGCCGTGTTTCCAGGTGGGTATCCTTACAAACAGTGTTACGAGCATCAGCGTACTTCCCACGTCACGTTAATTCTTCACTGCCTGGACTTGCTTTTAAAAGAAAGCGGAGGGTACGGAGGTGAAAAGGTTTCTCTGCTCTAGTTTGGCAAAACTAACCCTCTTTTCAGAGCGTTACCAAACAAGGCAAACACTGAATCCGCCTTTGATTTGAGCAGGCGTTTAAGCACGCTTCAGCAATTGTGTTTGAACGCCTGCCTTAACACGCTCAGACTGGCTGGACTGTTTGGTTTGTCTTTTCTTCATCTTTTTTGCAGTACCTAAAATCGGGGGCAATGTTTTAAGCTAATTTGGATAGGCATCTAGACCGTGTTGTCTAACTGCTCCCATGTAACGGCACTTGTGATTTTACATTTTCTAAAATAACTCGGCGTCCAGAGAGCTGAGCTCTTGTGGAAATGTGGCCACCTCACCTGCAGCTGGGGAGTGCTGGAAATCTAGCCGAAGGCTCTGTGCTTCGATCTGTTGAGCATCCAGGTTTGCAACTTCATAGCGTTCCCTTCTTTTGACACCGCAGTTTTGTCAAGAAAACACTTTAAAAGAGAGGGACTTAGAGAAAGAAGTATAAGCAGCAGCGAGGATACAGGAGAGAATCCAGAACCATTTCAGAAGTGGCTGTTTTCTCCTGCGTTCAGTTTGTTCCCAACCTTTTCCTTTCTTTCTGAGGCGTCTCCGTTTTACTGGTCCCTGCCGATTGCTGAACTAGAGTTAATTCAAGCAGAGTCACCAGAAATCTTTTACTGGATCCCAGTGAGCGCAGTCAGGAGGTCTGGATGAGCAGGGTGAATGGGAACTCTCTGCTCTTGTTTCTCCTGCGCTTGCACGGTCTGACTTCGGTAGGCAAAGTGGGGCAGCTTCTCGTCTCTCCTTGGCTGGAAGCGTATTTCGTTTTCAATGTGCGCTCAGAAAGCTGTTCCAGGGAACGGAGGATGGGTGGGAGTGAAACAAGTTTTCTAGGCATTCATAAAAATGCATGTGGGACAAATTTACCCGCTTCTGTTTTTCTACAATTTGACAGGGAGGATTTTCAAAAATATCTTGTGGGAAGTAAGAGAATATAGACTATTTAAAGCCAGTAGTACTTGTGTCCCTAAGTCACTTAGAAATGTCTAAGAACTCTCCACCTAATAATCTAAATAATATTCAGCATGTAAAAATTGCATGTTCTCTAAAACTACGCTTTTCAATGTGCTTTGTAATCTAGATCCTTAGATAATTTTTTTTCTCTCTCATTAACTTTCAGATTCTTTTATGTGGTTTTACGCTTCTCCAAATAGCATCTTATGCTGTCTGAAATACTTGCTAAGGGCCAAATTCTGCCTTTCAGTGCATACAGCTTGAATTGAAACCCTGAATAATACACAAACCTACTAG
>NC_141468.1:83645769-83670769 GCF_009769465.1 Tauraco erythrolophus
GAAGAGGAAACATCTACCAACAGAGGAAACCCAAGATTGAGAGTAAGGCCTGGATACTTTTCCTGGGACTGGTACAGAACATCTTTCATGACCTTGGCCAGAAAACTATTTGGGCCTCAAATCCCTTGTCAATAAACAAGAATAATGTTACTTCCTCTCCTTCAAAAGGCTATCTGTCAAGTTTAATTAGTAAGTATTTATAAAGGACTTTGAGATCCCTTTCTGCAGAAGAGCATAGCAGTACCATTTGTCATTATTGCATTAATTTCACTTGAATTCTTCATTTTTATCACATGTATTTCTTTTAAAGTACATGTTGTTTCTTCCTATTGCCAAAACTGTAATCATTTAAATTTAAAAGATGTTGTTCCCACCGTTTTCTCTGGAGCAGCGTTGGCCTTCTTATGCCATATTTTCGTTTTCACATCCTCACTGTAAGTTATAAAAATACCAGGGATCCAAACCTGGCACTTTGTTCTGAAGCATCACCCATATGGTTCAGTTGCAGAGCAAATGTCAAAAATGGTAGAATTGTACACAACTGAATTTTTCAGACGTCAATACAGCTGAACTTATAGCTGAGCATTCAGACTGGTGGCCAAATCCTGTTAGAGATTTCACCGAGAGCTCTGTTTCGGACTCCACCAGAGCTGCTAGCAGCTTGCTGGTGACTTCTATGAGGTCTAGGAAAGGAGCGAACCAATTATGTCCGCTCCTTAATGGACCTATTATTTTCAGTTATTTTTCAGTTATTACATGATCCTATTTAGAGTTTTATAGCGTTCATACTTTTTTCATTTTCAGGGGGAAAGAAACAGAAGATGTACATTTCTAGGGAAGTAAGGAAAAATTAGGAAGATAATAGTCTAACACAACAAAGTTAGATACAGCTCTAAATAAGCTTTGCTAATTCACCTTGTCCTACAGTGTATTATTTTGTAACACTGTAGTCATTTAAAAATCAAACATCCCTAAAGAACCATAAAATGTACAGCTGCTAATAAGTGTAGCACACTACAATTATGCTCTTTAAAAAAAGCCAAATTGACCTTTTTCATCATGTTGCATGGGAAATTAAAATACCAGGCAAGTAATAACCACTGCTTAAACTATATAATAATGCAAAGTAATTATAGGTTCTAATGCTGTTTAAAGTCCTGTATCAATTTTGTCTTGCCACAGAACTAAGAGGCTGTATTCCGAGTAAGGCAGGCAGAGCCTCTCGTAGTACCCACTTAAGTAAGACACATGCACACTGCTAGGTTTCGTTTCTTCAACTCTTCACATCCCTATTTTTTTCAAACCACGGTTCTAGTATCATTATTAAAGCAGCTAATATATTTCTGTTGTTCGCTTCATTTATTACATGCCATAATGGGGCTGCATATCTTTAGTGTTGGTTATGCACAATTAGCACTTAGTTATTGTCTTGTCACTTCAGCCCATACAAGACAAACTTCTTTAATGGAAGAAGTCAGCTAATCTTCATCAGTCAAGCAAAGCACACAATGTTTGTTACCCTGAGTGCTAAAGATTTTCATCACAGTTAGCACTCTTGGATATGACGAAGGGAACTTTCTTATTCTCCCTCCCAAAAAGCAAAGCTGTGGTGATTACTTTTAATATTCCTCTTTACCATTGCAAGTGTGAACTAATGTACAATTTCACTTTGCAGCTAATACACACCGTACTGTGCCCCAGGGCCACTGATCCCCCTAGCATAGTGCTGTTAGGTGCTTCTGAAACTGAGCTTTCCTGGGTTATTTAATAATTCTTAGCCTTGTCATTCATGAGCCTTCAGTCTAGTCTCTTGTTTGATTTTTACTTTGCATGTAGTTTGGGCAAAAGGTTGCTGAAATAGTCTTACAGGAGCCTTAGGCTGGGAACAAAATAATTGATTTACCTGAAATGCAGCCTAGTTCGTCTAGTCAAAACAGGGAGCGGTTCCAGAAGTTTCAAAGAATTTCAGAAATTCTCAAAAGTGGCTCTAATCCTGATTATATTGCAATATCTCTCATGGAGTCTAATAAAACATTGCCTATAGGGTACCTTTCTTCCTCACAATTTGGGGCTAGTGGCACTCTGAAGAATTAATTTTGTTGGGTTTTTTTATACTAAATCCTATTTCATGGATGCTCCCACGTAGCTCTTCTGTGGCTCCTATGGCAAAGCATCTCACTGACTACATTCTCTCATTAATAAATAGTTTTAAATCTTTTGTTTTTCATTATTTGTATAACAATAAAACCCAGAAATGCTAGACACCTGGCTCATCACCAGTTTGGAGTTTTTTTTTATATCTGCTATGAAACCTCTTTTTCTTTTCTTTTAAACTGAACAATCTTGTCAGTCACCATGCCATTAATAATTTCTGTTGCCCTTCTCAGGATCCTTTTTGCTTCCTCTAGTTAAGCTAATCAAAACCAAACAGCAGATTCTGAGCGAGGATAAGTTTATAAGATAGCAGTTTAATTTTCTTTCTTTATTCCGTGCTGCTTCTTCGTGTGCAAAATAGTGTTATTGAGGTTTTTTAGATCTGCTCTTTCCTTTCACTCCAGCCACTATCCCTAATGTGGAACTTATTTATTGAAGAGAATATTTTTATTTACAAATACATCAGTGATATCCAAAACTCACCAACGGAGGTAGCAAGGCTCACCAGCTTTTGCAAGACCTGTATGTTTGACCTTATTCCCCACCTTCACATTCTCATCATTAATTTTTAAATCCTTTGGGTCATTCTTTCGACCAATAAAAGTACAACATATCTGGAGTACAACCGCAGAGTATATAATGCTCTCTGTTCAGTTCCATGTTTCAGATTTTCAGTTATCATCTACCATTTAGTTTTTTTCCTAACAGAATATATGCAATGTTTATGGGAAGACTAAATCATTTCTTCTCTTCACATTACTTTATCTTTGCCAACACTGAATTTCTTCTGAAGTTCTGTGCCTGGTTGCTACTTCCAGTCCCTTCTGCCTTCCAAGCTAGCTAATAATTACAGTAAGTCACATCACACTAATCCTTGGGGCAGCCCGTTCTATGGGCTTGCTATAGCATGACCCTCATATTCCTAATCTTTAAATAGCTGATCCTGGCCCAGTGAGAGAGTGGCCTGCCTGTTTTTGCCTAGTGCTTTTTGTGAAAGATTCAGTGATTTTTCTGCCTTTATGTACAACTTCACTGTTTGCTTTACTATTTTTGAGTATTCACAACACACCATCCAGCTCAAGTCTCAGTGTGGATGGTAGTTAGACCGCCTTGATTTCAGGGGACTTTTGTTCAGGCCATAAACTCCATCTCTGAACTAACTCACAATGTGCCTGTCCCCTTTTATTGGCCTCCTGAAGGCTACATGTTCAGAGTGAGAAGAAAAACGCCTTGTCTCACGTACTGTACTCTAGGAGGACAGACTGTAGACAGGACTGTAAACACAGACAGGACTGAAAGAGATCTCCTGAGCCACCAAGCCTAGTCCTCTGGTGTCAAACAGACACTGTCTCCTATTTTCCCTTTCACAAAGCTATTCAGCTCTAGGATCTAATTGCTCCGTCCAGACAGTTTTTGACATATTTTCCCCATTTTTTCTTGATATTAATGCTTAAAGCTGTAAGGATTTTGTGAATATTAAGCTCCGCTCCTAGCCTAAAGGTTTTAGCATCCCCTTATCTTTCATGTCTCTGTCCAGCTTAGTCCTAATTTGAAGTTTTTCCATCTCCTAAATGCCCGCAGAGCTCAGTGACAGTCATCTTAACGGTGTGAGTGCTCCCCTTTCTTCTCTGTAAATGCATTAAACTTCTCCTCAGAAGCACTTCATCTCACATTGACAGTAGCCCCAATATAGTTGATTTCTGCAGAAAATTGAAAGGAAAAAAGATGGAAACCACTGGAAAAATAAACTTGTAAACAGACACTGCCTTTCACACTTTGTCAGGTTGCATGTGTGTGACTAGCAAAATGGAGTGGAAAATCTTGCGAGTGGGCTCAGCTGTATCTTTGCTTGACACTTTTGACTACAGCGATGATCTCAGTCTGCCTTCGGCTTTCCCACTTTCTGGAGTTTCTGTGTCCTTCCTTTCACTCTGTCAGCTTGTGCCATACTTCTGCGACATTTTCTCTCCGCCGTTTGAAGTCGGTTCATCTGCTGTCACCAAGGGGTGTTTAAATCCACCCTTCTATCCTTGTATATGGAACAGCCTTTATTTTAATGGGAGCTGAACTGAAAATGGTTACACGCTCATTCAAATCTCTGTCCTGCTGTAGCTGTAAACACTTACCTCCAGTATAAACTGTGAAATGCCCACACAATGCTGCCTTTGTTCTCCGTCAAGCCAGGGTGGGGGAGCAGGGAACGCGATGCCAGGGACACCCTTATTTCAAACACCAACATTAGACTTTTGCACGAGTGGTCATTTGATAAATTCCGAACACCTGAATACTGCTTATTTTCATTGAGTGTCTCTAATAAAAATTAATACACTTTTCATATCTGCTTTTTAAAAAAATAGTAAATGAAAAGCACGCCAAGTCAAGGTTTGTTGTTGTAAGTTGAACTAGGATTTGTACTGGTAAAAATATACAAACCCGGGAACAGCTCCCACTTTCCAGCCTTCGACGATAAATGGACGTTTTGACAGAACCCTAGAATTAGTAAACCATAGGTGTGTACTGATGAATTGTGATGTAAAAGAGTGGTTTTGTGCTCTTAGTGATGCGTACAGATTAACATTAATTTGAGTTATACTGGAAACTCAAAGGAACTTCAAAAAAAGAGGAAAGGAGGAAAAGCAGAGGACAAGTTACACCACTGAGTGCACAAAACAGAGGGGAAGGGTATGGGTGTGGTAAGTCTGAGCTTTCTTTATCCTAGAGGAAATCAATTGAACGCTTCCAGATTTTGTTTCTTTCTACAACGGTAAAGATCTGGCATTACCAGAGGAGGCACTTCGCATACAGCCATCTTTGTTCACAGCAATGTTTCTCTCGTTCTCTTAAGAAGTCTTCGGTACCTTGACACACCTCCTGTACATCAGAAAAGATGACAGACAGCAGTGAGATCTCTTTAAATATCTGTTCTGAACAATGAAATGGCTATTTCTCAAAATAGAAGTTTTATACTTCTTGTGATTAGTCTAGGCACACCTTCCACTTCCAAACAAGGTGATAACAGAGGTCATTTTGTAATATAAATGGCCTTCCTTTTGCCATTGTGAAATATGACAGGAGTTCTAGGATGTAGGTTAATTATAATGGTCATTCTACTAATGTCACAGTCGTGTCAAAAGTAGTATTATCAATTTATGGCGGTAAGTCCAATCTGGCATGCTAATGCAACCTAGTGTATATTTTTTCCCATCCATCTCGCATGCCTATTAAATAAATTGGGTGAGGGTTTTAGGGAAGGCTGAAGACTACCATCTGCCTGCTAGAAGAGTAATAGTCTTGCCTCATTATATACTCCTAACCCAGTGGCATCTTAATTTGCTCCTTGACTCCATTTGATATACGTGCCCAAATTGTGCCCTGATTTACATCCTATGCCAATTCCGTAAAAAACACCAAACCCTTGCTGGAGGTCAAAGGCTAGGCTTGAATTTACCCTTCCATTATAAAGCTGAGCCAGGTTTAAATCCTGAAGCGTGCAAAACCAATCTGAAGTAGTTGCAAGATCTACTCTTAACTCTTTGACTCCAGAAGAGGCTGAATCTGCTTTTGAGAGTCAAATAAGGTTGAAAGTGTGGATGGACAGAATTTGTCATACTTCATTTGTCTGCTTGCCTCGTCTCATTGTACTTGGGAGCTAGCATGCCACGTTTGTATGTTTGTCACCTGGAGCTTGCCTCTTTGTCACCTAATGAGTGCATAATTCACACATTTAATACCCGGGGGCATGTGCAAGCCTCACCGTCAGTCTTTGCCGATGTGTTTTCGGTCAGCCCAATGTCGAAACGGTTGCAGAATTTGGACTGTAAGTATCGCAAGTAACAGGTTTCCCCCAGGGCACAGAGGCTTACCCCCCAGCATGCAAACAGTGCCCCAGATGAACCCAGAGAGTGTCTCAGCATGCAGACAGACCCCAACCCCACAGGTTATCACACAGCCAAGCGTGTCTAGACAGGCCACTGGCAGCCTCTCCGCAAGACAGCTGTACGCTCGGAAGGTAAACGATTCGTGGAACTGTGTATGTCTAAAGCCACTCATGCATAAAGCTGTCAAATGCCATGTAGACATAGGTAGAGCATTTCTGGCTCGACATATTATCATAGCAAAAGCAAAAGGCATTGACACTTTTTATTGGGAAAGGCATCCTCACTCCCTGGTGTAGCTGGTGTAGTTTGATTCAACTCGCGGCACTTCTCTGAGGGCTGAGAAACAAAATCCTTCAGCCAGGATTCGGATGCAAGCAGCGTTGCAAGAAATCATATGTGAAAGTATTGCCATGCACACAAATTGCACTTCAGCAGTGTGTTTTTCATTTACTAAATATTTCAAAATTAGTCTGCTGAGCTCTGTATTACGCTGGGAGGCAGAGAATGCACAGCTGAATAACACTCACTGCTCAGAGTTAGGGCTTTCTGCTGGGCAAGCAAAGGTGGCTGTGCCCGTCACTAGTGCCTGACCTGCAGGGAGAGCTGCCCTGCTGCGCAACAGCCCTCTGATGCGGTGGGCATTGTTGGCCAGACGTCCCCTGCCCGGTCCCTGTCAGTAATCCTTGGGCTAACAGTAAGGGAGTGACTGATTTGTCACAAAACGTAACTTCCCCTGCTTTAATCTGTATTAATCCAGATGTTCATTTAAGAAAAACGAAGAAGATCTATTTTTTAATATATTTTTTTTTTAAATGTGACTTCTTTGGGAAAAACACTTTTACCTGTTAGCATTAGTTAAGACTCCTTTACCTAATCTGGTAAAATGCACAAAAGAATTTTTGTCAGCATTGCTGTCGATGGACAAAAAAAAAAAACAAAGGATGGAAACCAGAGAAACCGCCGAAGAACTTCTTTGCTTCAAGAATTCTGCATTTCAACACACCTACTCAAAATACTTTTGTGTCGTTAGTAGTACCAGAATCGGGGTGGGAAGGATAGTAGGAACCTGTAAATTCTATAAAAGAGTCTTGACCATAAATAACATAAAGATTTTGGGATCATTCCGTAATCTCTATTTTCAATCATCATCAGCAGCAGGCAGTAATCCTACGGAAAAAAAAGTCCACAAATAAACAAACCAATTTTCCTTTAAGAGCAGAGCTAATTCTTTTCAATCCACTTTTTTATTACACTATTTTCCCTCTAGCTAGCATAAGGATAAATTTCCAAAGCTACCCAGTTGGAAAATAAATGGGTTCACTCTTTGTCTGGCATTCCAATCTTCACAAATGTAAATCAGTCCAACTGCTACTCATTTAAACCTCCAACTTCACAAAACATTAAAGGACTGCTTTCAATACACAATTTAATCTGTGACAATTCACCAAGATTTCTGCTTGAACATCATTAGAAATTGACTATCTGATAAAGAGAGACGACTATCAGAGGTCGGGTGGGTCAACCTGTGTCATTTACGTAGTTTTACCGGGTCAACTACAGCAGGCACCACTATTTGAAGGTTAAATTGTTACAATTAAATACATATACAGCTATTCCCATAGCTACTCTGTTGTTAAATCTACCGTAAACAACACAAGCATTTATATCTGACCCTAATTGTGTCCAAGATGTCACCGTTTGGAAATTATACAAAAAAGGGCATTATAATCCGTTACACATTAAACAATACTTTATGTAGTGAGATCCATAATTAGCTGGTAGAAAGTGGTTTCATTTATTCACATCAGTGTTAAGGGGTTCATTTAGGTTACTTTCTTTCATTTTAATTGGAATAATGTGAGCAGTGCCTCTCAATATATTTTATAGCTGGAGAGTTCGCGATAAACAAAGGCACCTAACCCTGCCAAGGCAGTCACTAAGGAAACTCTTTTTCCTATGTGTTGGTCCTATTCACTTGCTCCCTAAGTATCTTCAAGAAGATTGGCTTTGTCGGGGGGGAAGGGTTGAGGGGGGTGTCAGTGAAGAGCCTTCTCACATTCAAGCATTCTGCTTAGCTGGGAGATCCTACTTTACTAGAAGTTCGAAGCCAGCCCGCCAGGAGCGTTAACATTCCGTGATTTTTTCCCTACTCATCAGAGAAAAATCAGATGAAATCTCTCAGTAGCGTTTTGTAGCCATCAGATCGTTCTGACGCACATCATAGTATAGCAAGGTAGGTACACCAATACCACAGGAGAGAGATAGTTAGCTGAGTAACCAAATTTATAACCGACTCCTACAGGAGAAAAGAAAAAGGTTTCTCTTCCCACCTGCCTGCGTGTCTCTAGTTCGCACCACAACGTATGTAAAGCCGTGTGCATGCTGGGAAAAGTCCTCAGAACCACCTGTTTAAACCCATTCTAGTAAAACATCCAACTGGAATATAACAAGAAATTCTTACCGTTACGCCTGCACAAGGCAAACGCAACGTACCTCAGATGAGCTTCCTACTGCATATGATCACTTTGTTTTCCTTCTGATTTGCGTGAAAGCAGGACATGTACTTTTCACTCGACTCGGTAGCCTGGGATATTTATTCTGTTTTATCTGTGTGCTAGCGACTTGATCCAAGACTCCCACAGCCTTCGGTGGGCTTTGAATGAAGTCTTTGGCTGGGGAAGGGAAAGCGCTTGAATGCACCAGATTTTGTTGAAAGCACAGGATTAATTCTGACACGGGAGCAATTCCTTCGCTGGGCTTTCACGTTACGTGCATGTGTGCCTGTGTCACAACCACAACACCGTGAACACTTGTTGTACAGTCCTTATGTGTGAGATCTTATGACGTCATTCATCCTGAAGCTACCTTTTTTTTTTTTCCCCCCCTTTATTGTTGTAATTTCAGGTTTTGCGTTGGAGACAAATTCTTCCTGAAGAACAACATGATTCTGTGCCAGACAGACTATGAGGAGGGTTTAATGAAAGAAGGTTATGCACCCCAGGTTCGCTGATCCGATGCCACATCGTTAAGAATACAAAGCACTATGTTCTTTTATCTTTTTTGCTCAACGTGTATATAAGAAATGACACAGGAACCTACTGAATAGCATAGATATAGGGAGACAGAATGGTTGCGTGAAATAAAAGGCGGACTGCATCTGTATGTAGTGAAAATTGCTCCAGTTCAGAGTTGAATGTCAATTAAAAAGGTACTGTACATACAGCTGGATTCTTTTTGCTTGCTCTTGGGGTTTTTGGTTTGTTTGGGATTTTTGTTTCTTTTTGTGTCATTTGGCATGAGATGTTTATTTTGGACTATTGTATATAATGTATTGTAATATTTGAAGCACAAATGTAATACAGTTTTATTGTGTTACCATTTGTGTTCCTGTTTGCTTCTTTGTATTGTTGCATTTAGTACAATCAGTGTCTAAACTTACTGTATATTTATGCTTTCTGTATCTACCAGCTATTTTAAATGAGCTGTATCTTTCTAGTAAAAATAATTAAAGAGCAAATCCCAACCATTATGCTACACTTAGAGCTTAAGAATACTGTTTACATTAAAACTATTTAGAAAACTAATAACTCTAGCAGCACCTGCTGCTAATGATGCTACGGTTAAGGGTCTATCAGCACTTCTGTTATAAGCCTCTATTTTTCAGGGGTTAAGCATCTGCTGTTTAATTGCATAGATTTTCCTCAAAGAGCACTTTTATTTTACTACAAAATTCTGAAAAACAAATCTGACCGGTTTGGGATATATTACAAAAGGTGCAAAAGTTAATGATTTTGGATGCTGCTTTTGTGCCCCTTAGGCATTCAAAATGCCTGGATTTGATTTTTAATTTAGCTGGAAATTAAGCCCTAATGCGAACCAGTGCCTCTGGGTATCTTATTTTATATATATATATATAAAAATATATATGTTATTTTTCTGAAATCGTTTAATTTGGGGGGAGGAGGGTAGGGAAAGGGAGAGGACTTCTGTTTATACACATGTTAAAACTTTCTTAAAATTTGAGAGGTCTCTCTCTCTCTCTCTTTCTCTCTTTCCTTTTTCATTTTTTTTAATCAGGGCTTAACCCTAAGGTTTTCTGGGGCTGTGTCCTCAACAAACCCTGGAAAAAAAGTGAAAGTAGAAGGCATTGTAAACAGCCCCCCAAGGGTCTATTTACATTAAGGAAATGACCCTGAGGTGACACTAGGAGAGTGACCAGTTACTAATTACCCACCTCAGTGAATGCTGCAGGTAATTTAAATGCTGCTATGGATGGGACAAAATTTTGAAATACCGATACAGAAAGCAAGACACTGCACAGGTACTTTGGTGTCCATGCCAACATCCTACAGGTTTGTCCCATCAATACTGGCAGTTAAAATCCTTTTGACAGAGGTGGAGTCACTGCTGACAGCTACTGTTGGCAATCAGTCCATTTTCTAGGAGAGGTGGACCTCTGTTTTTAAAGCCATGCAGCTATTGCATCCGCAGGATGTCCCTAAGTGCTCATGCCCCTGACAGAGCTTACAGGTGTTTGGCAAAGGAAAGCAGGAGGAATGTTTAAAAAGTTGTTAAATGCGTATTTAATTCTTTTCTCTTTGGCACTGTAATCTAGCCCACTGGGAAAACAGCCTGCATTTAAAAAGACAACATTTAAGAAAAAAAAAAAGAAAAGAAAAAAAAAAAAAGAAAAACCAAAAAGGAAAGAAATTCGCTATACCCCATGTTGCTATTAAGCTAAGCTCTCGTTTTGATTTAAACTAAGAACCCCCACCTCTGCTGAAGTTCAGTGCTGTCCTTACATGCTTTTCCTGTTCCATTGCGCAGTTTCAACACGGTTTTTCCTGGGAATGGGGAAAGAAACTTTGTAATGCAGTGGGGTAATTCCTGTAGTGTATGGTTTGGAGTACACTGCACAGTGGCTTCATTTAGAAATGGATATTTAGTTCTAATGACTATTGTTACAGTGTGGTTTTGTTTCTGGCTGTGAACCCTTTTAACAATAGCCATGGCTCACGAAACTTGACTTTGACTCGTACAGGACCAGTAAGAAATGCAAGGACTCCTCAGGTTGTTCTTGATAATGAGAAGCAGCAGCTCCATACAGAAATTTAGCTCCGTTTTGTGGACTATCTTCCTTCTTAATCTTGAGCACAAGTCCCTCTTCCACTCCCTTCCACAGTCCGTTAATGTCTTTGGGATAACAAAGCAGTTGATGTCAAAAGTACTGTTAGGCTCTTCCAGATCTAATTCAAGTGCAATAAACAAGTTGTCCTTTCTCTGAAGGTGAGGATGGCCAGAAAGGGAAGAATCGTATTATCTTATTTTTATTCCAGTTTCTGTTTTCTCCCCCAGCTTCTGTTGTGTCTCTGTTAGAAGCCAGAAAGATCTCTCTACTGCTTTCCACTAGTAAACTATAGACTGTATAGAACTCCCTGGTCCAGAAATGGGGCTGGGGAACAGGGATGAAGGGACCTTGGTTCTGCCTTTGACATACTGTAAGCTTGGACAAGTCACTCAGTTTCTCTGTGCCTCAGTTGCCCCTGTCTGCTGAATGGGGTTAATGCATACACTGCTTTTGTAAAGCATTTTTGGCTCTTAAGAAAACTGAGAGCTACGCATGCAAATGTTACTAATACCATTAGGACATTCTGACAGAAGCAGAGGATTCATATGTGCAGTAGGTAACCACAGATCTGAGGTAGGAGAGCGCCAAAACCAACTAAGCCTATGGAAGGCTTTGTTGGGGATAGAATCATAGAATCATAGAATGGTTCGGGTTGGAAGGGACCTCAAAGATCATCTAGTTTCAATCCCCTTGTCATGGGCAGGGACACCCTCCACTACACCAGGTTGCCCAAAGCCTCATCCAACCTGGCCTTGAACACTGCCAGGGATGGGGCAGCCACAGCTTCTCTAGGCAACCTCTTCCACTGCCTCACCACCCTCACAGTGAAAAATTTCTTCCTTAGATGCAATCTAAATCTCCCCTCTTTCAGTTTAAATCCATTGCCCCTTGTCCTATCACTACATGCCCTTGTAAGAAGCCCCTCTCCAGCTTTCCTGTCGGCCCGTTTAAGTACTGGAAGGCTGCTATAAGATCACCCCGAAGCCTTCTCTTCTCCAGGCTGAAAGTTGATGAAGGCAGCTACACAGTAATAGTGCTGTAAACGTGAAAGTGCTCTCTCATTACCACAAAGTGCCACTGGGCAGCTCTCTATGGGGTAAATGAAGAGAGTGGAATGGGAAAACAGTGGCTTATTGTTACATGCCATGTTGCTCATATGTGCATGTGTGTGCGTGGGGAAGAGGAGGGTGGTCCTGCTACAGAGAGAAAAATAGTCTCACCATTCTATCAACCGTAATTGATGTAAGGATAAAGAAATGTTGATATGCTTGTTTGAAGCGCTGCGACAGTATGGCATTGCTTTGAGCACTTTAAGCTGGTATATCTTATTCACGTACATATGGAAAATTTGTATGTAGAGGATATAGTATAAACTTAGATTTGAGGTAGGTCAAAGATCGATTACACATTTTCCTGTGTTTCAAAATTCCATCTTGCCTGGCTGTTAATAACTGAGAGTTGAAATATTTAATGGAAACATTTTCAACTCCAATAAAGTATAATATCATAAGACAATACTGAAGAGAGTTTATCTGCCAGGCCGCTTTACTGATCTTTTTGACAGAGGTCTAGACCATTCCTTTGGGTTGCTTTTAGTTTTCTACCTTAGTTTTCCTTTCCCATCACTGTGCATGTCAACATGCTCTGTCTGCATACAGCAATATGTTCTGCTAGTGACCATTTCCCAGTGTACGCTCATTTGCCAGGCAGGAATGCTTCCACTTGTATCTCCTATCTTTAGGCTATTTTATCTCTATCTGTACAAATCTCTAAGTTTAACCAGACAAAAATAATAATAACAATAACTTAAAAAATCTATTATTCTTGAGTTGCTGGATTTTAAGCCACATGGAAAAGTACAAATTATCAAATGTTGATTTTCAGCTGTAGAAAGCTCCTCTGTCAACCATAACCTGCTGCGTCTGTTATCTGCCACGACTGGTGACGAATCAAGACAGCCTGGATTCTGCAGAAGCAGTGACCAGGGCTTGAAGTTGATCTATTTCATAATTGTATGTTTATCTTGCTTAACATATTCTCTGGGTTGTTTTTTTAAGCACACCTCCTTTCCTCTTCCTACCCTCCCAAAATGCTAAAATTTATGCTCATGTAATGTAAATAAAGAAAAATCATCCAGCAAGCCCTCAAATGTTCCTAATTGCCTACATACAAAATGACTCGAGGAAAATAGATTGAAAAGTAGTCAGTGAGAAGGGAGACTGGGGGGGAAACAAGCAAACAAACAGGGACTGTGGCAAGCTTTCACCTGTACAGAAAAAGTACTTTAAAGGGTTTTTTTCAAAGTAATATACAGCAGCTTCTTATAATTTTCTCAGCAGTAGGTAGTTTACAGTCATCTGTACCTAGAACAAATCTTGTCAAAAATGAAGGTCTGTAGTGATTGCTGGGTATAATTTTATACATTTAGCTGATTCTTCTGAAAGCTTCCACTGTGCTGCTGTTGTCAGACTAAATTATCAATTTAGCCATTTGTTGTTTAATGAATAAAAAACTCCTATGGCATTGGAGATGTTGTGGTTTCAATAAAGCAAAAGCTTTAACAACTCAAACTACAGAAAGCAAAGTGTGTACTGTATATAAGAATAGTGTTTTTATTCTTTTAAATACCACTTTAGATTAAAAAAGCCAATTACATATTCACTTAATACATTTCTCCTACTTCAGTCCAATGATGCAGACCAAACCTGTTTACTGTTCACTTCAGTACTTTGCAAAAGGAAACCGAAATACAATATGTGCGAGGTAATAGGCCATTAGCACAAACATGCTCCCAGTAAAAATCTTTTGTGTAGGCACCCTTTCTAGGAGCTGCCAATCGTGGGTGATAGAAGTATTATAAAGGAAGTGATTTTAATACTATTTAAGGCATTAAAAGCTGAAGAGTACCTGTTTAAAGCCTTAAAGGAAGGGTTGCGTGTATCTAATACCTTTTAAAGTGCCCTTCTGCTGATTTATATTCAACCTGAACCTGCTAATAATGAGTATACATAAGCAAATACCATCTTCCACCTATTCAGCATGTCATTGATATGAAAGCCCCAGAAAATATCTCACGTAATCAGCGTGTTCAGAGAGTTATCTAGCACAAATTACTCATTAACTCAATAGCACATAATAAAAAAGAACATCAATTAATTAATGAGTCACCCTCAGATCACTTTGATTACAACACAGCTCTGTTGAAACAGCAGTTATAAATGGAGCTGCCTCTCTTTATTCATTGTTTGCAATTGGCCCGTTATTTTGCAGAGACCAGTGTCATATTTAACACATGCCTGCAGGTAATTGTGTGATTAGTTTCATAAATGAAGATGCAGAGGGAGAACGCAGAGCGTCTTGCTCTGCAGTCGAGTCTGAAGATGCAGGAACCCTCCGTAACTCCCACAACTTGCCGTCCTGGCAGACCCCTGTGGTGCCCATGGGGCCAGCCTCCCTCCGGGCTGTGAGGTCTTAGTGACAGGACAACACTCAGAAGCAGTTGTACTGACCTCTACTTTAATCTGAAGATCTCAAAGCCCTGGGCAAACACCTTTGACTTAGGCCTCCCAACAGGACACGTTGCTGGTATTTCACGTGGAAGAACCCAGAGGCAGAGAGATTAAGTGGGCTGCCCAAGACCATGCAACGAGTCTGCGTTCCTCGAACCCCACTCTTAGCACGACTTGTAAGACCTCACACAACCGCCCATCCTGGGCCTTGCCAAGACAGGCTCCAGTGCTACACATGGAGCAACACATGCAAACTCCTCCTTGAAGCTCAGGGATGGACCGAGGAGCAAGGAGAGGCTGAACGTCCAAAGCTTCATTGTGGTGAACTGTGTTTGGTGAATACGAGCTGGGGAGGCGAATGAGGAGGGCTGGTTGTTGGGGTTTTTTAAAGTTTTTTTAGAGGAAAGAAGACGAAAAGAATACAAAGTCACCACCTAAAGTTTCTAAACTATCTTGGTTAAATGCCATTCCAATAAGCTTATAGTGTAATTATAACAGTTCCCTTAGGTAAGTAAGAAACATCTGTTAGTAACACATAGCAGGTGTTAGCAATTACACATACTGATTTTTTTAAAGTGTTTTTAATTAAAAAGAATTCTGTTTTCTGAAAAGGAAAGCACGGTAAGTCCAAACAAGCTTTTGTTTGTGTGGCTCCAGATCATGTAATATGCAAAACGATAAAGGTAAAATCAACTTAAATTAGCAAGGGTTTGCACATTTGACTCCAGATTATTGCAATCAAAACCAAATTGGGATTCACTGCATTATTGTAAAGCATGTAACATTAGTATTCTAAGCAAGGTCTCGTCTAATGTATGAAATCCATACAGTTCATGTAACCACTGAGTACATTGAAGTAAAGCATTTGAACCTAGGAAGATTGCTATAGTTAAGCAAAATACGATAGGTATTTTAAGAAAGGAGTGAATTGCAAGGAATTCTGTATAATAGTTTCTTCACGTTCCCTTCGTCCCACTACTGGGAAACAGTTTCTAGATTATGCTAGAGCAAAACCAAACTATGTTGTCAAATTACTTTGAAAAACTAGCCAAGAGCAATGTACATTTAGCTATGTGATGTGCTGTGCCATTGAGAGATAACAAGAGCGAGCCACGTTGGAAGGCCAACAATTTAGAGGTGGTTTTAATCCAAATTAAAAGATAACGAGATGACAAATTTTTTCCCTGTCCTGATGCTATCTCTCCATAGATGCCAAGATGAGAATATCAGGCATATCAGAATCTAAATCTTGCCATAAAATTTGACTTTCCTTTCATACAAAATACATAAGCAAACTAGTTGGCAGGGAAAACAGCAAGAAGCACCGACATTAGTACCATCTACGGATTTGTCTTTGTATCCAGCTGGGATCCAGGTTATGCTTGTTTGTCATATACAAGTCTGTGCTTCCTTTCACAAAAGTGTCTCTAAACTCCCATGCAGAAAAGTAGTTTTTCTACCTACAGAATACAGCAATAAAAATGACATTATTTTTCTTTATGTTCTTCCCAACAACGTGGTTTTTGTGAAGAGAGATATATAAAATAATGAGTATGAAAAACCCTATCAGTAGACTGTTACACTAGAGCAAAAAATGCATACATATTTTATTTATCTAGCAGAATGCACAGATCTGGAAAGAAAGACCAGACTGTTAACATTTTGCTGCTTTCAGGAAACTTAGTTTTTGTCCTATGTCATGCATAAGTATTTCTAAGCATCTGTATCTCTTATTCAAAATACACAACGTTTTTTGATGAAGGCTATCTTTATATCAAGGTCATTAAAACTCCTATCCATTGTATCCAACCAACATACTGCTAGTATTGCAACCAGCTTTCCGAATGAACAGAGTAAGAAAAAATAATATAGACCTTTTAACTCTTACAGTTACATTAGTAAGAACTTTTAGGTGCTTACTGCATAGCTCTATTAGCCACTCACAATCGCAGTAAAATAGCCAAGTATCCAATGCAGACGCCACACAGTTAACCAAACATACGAGCTGTGAACAATAACCATGTAGCAACAGCTATGAAAGTATTTTGATGTTTTTTGTTGTTGAAGTAGAGCATTTCAGTACTCGTTGTACAAAACGCCTTTCTGGAGTACAGTAGCCTTGGGATGATGAGTGCATATTAATTTAAAAAAAAAAAAAAAAAGATAAAGCAAGACAAACGCCTAACATATTTCTTTAATTTAGAATTACAGCCTCACATTTGTTCCTACAGTCTCTCAATCATCACGTAAGTGATAAAATATCACTGCTAAGACTGTAGCAGTAAGGAAAATTTCTGCTTGGGCCTCTCATCCCAGTTTATTCTGAGACATTAGAATAGACCTTTTCACTCTCTTCCCCTCAAAGTCCTCTTGAAAAAAGGGAATCACCTTTGCTGTGTTCTGTATGGCCAGGTGGAAGACCTACCTGGAAGTAAGGTTCCCAAGCTCTGAAGCTCAAGCAAAGACGGGGATGTAAGCTTGTGAAATGAGTAGGATACAAGACACATTTCTCTTCAAAGTCAAGCTTAGTACCATCTGCTCACCAGAGGCACGTGTTAAGCCTGGAGCCAGGTACTTGAAAGTTAGACGTTGTGGTATCAGCAGTGCACACTTGGATCCACCAGTGTGGACTTTATATCTTTCTACCCATTTAGAAAACAGTGCTCAGACCTTCGCTACCTCTTCGAAGCGGTGTGAAGATAAATACATTAGTGATTTTGAGATGCTAAAATAACAGTGATAGAGAGGGCCACAAGTTAACTAAGCAGGACAGAACATTGAAAACTTTCCACAGACAGAATAGCAGGACTGTGCCAAGGCAATGTAGTCCAAGGGATAAAAGAGACCTCCTGCATATTGCCTGCTATCAGTTTAGACCTCCTGACATATGTTCTTCCATCTCTCCAAAGTCCTTCTGGCCTACAAGTTACTTATTTTAGTAGTATGATGTCGTAGTGTAACAAGCTATTCACATTCTCAACAACCTGAAAATCCCTTTAAACAATCTGCACATTTCTGATGAGCATCCCACAGATCCATACACCTTTCCTTCTTTAATTAGGGGTACCTGATCTTGGAGTTTGAAAGTCATCTGGAAACAGCTCTGTGTAATTGAAGTCATACTGTATAGGATCATGTTTCTGGCATTTACTGGGAAAGTGAAGCAACACAGAACTATCATAAAATTTCAGGGTTGCAGTCACCCTTGTCTCATCATGTAGTATTGTAATAGGAAGTTTATGGAGAGGTTGGATTTTTAAGGACAGGCTGGGTATCAATTCGTTCCAAAGTTTTTATTGTGCTAATGAACTGTAACAGCTCTACTCTATTTTTAGATGGTGGCATTTCAAGTCTTTTTGCTCCTCAGTTCAAAATCCATAATGTGGAGATAATACACCACTTTTCTACCTCACAGGATCCGTGAGGGTAGTAATTGTGGGATTTTGCAACAGCGCCAGCTAAGCAGACAAAATACCTAAGCAAGAGAACAGCAATATATATAAACTCTGTCTTAAGAATCCTCTAAAACACTAATTGCTAGAGAAGTACTGGGAAAAGGATTGCTCCGCCTTTACTTTTTCTTATCACAGTTCCAAACCACCTTTTAATAGTCCATGTCAAAGACAGACACTTGGCTAGATGAGAACTTTGGTCTGGCCCAAATGGCCATCTTATATGATATTCTTCCCTGAGGTACTACAAGGACTAATATGGTGAAAAGAATGAAAGGCAAGGAAAACAATTACAATCTATATAATTTACTTTTGCATTCCCAATTATTCTTTTACGAAGCCTATGCCAATTTTCCCTGCTTGCTTCTCCAGCCATTATTAATTGGTTGATTACACAAAGCAGAAGCAGATGAGAGGTGATCTGAAAGATCTGAAAGAGAGAGTGAATAAGATCCTTGAGGCTAAATTCACAGAAGAAAATGTTGCAGCTGTCATTTAAAAAGATGGTACCTTCAGACCCGCTATGGCTGTGTTTCCTTACAATCCCTAGCAAAAAGAAAACCAAACAAAACTGAGCCTGTATTACATCCTCGGTGGGTCCTCTGTGTCCGACCTGCTATGGAGAAAGAACACTGGGAAGAAACACGTTTTGGTTCTGTTAGAGTATGTTGAGAGCAGCCAGAATAGCAAATCTCTCGCTTTCACCCACCTCTACCTTCCCCAAAGAGATTATTTAGTTCTGTTAGAACAATATTGCCTACTATGTAGCGTGGCCCATAGAAGCAGCTTCTTCTGCTACCTCCCTGAAAAAAACAAAGCCTCTTTAAATTGTTTTCCCTCCCATATTCACACTTCATTCTCAACCCAGCCTCAAGCTGGCTGGCGTGAGAATCACCAGTTCAGGAAAATCTGAACTTTGACATTTGATGTTTCTTTTGTTATTGTTCACAACTAGTTAACTAATTCAGATAGACTAAAAATCAGTTACAGAGACTTGCTTTGGACACATCTCTGATCATACACAAGGCCCACATAAATCAGATTCATTCTCACTAAAATCAAAAGTAGTGCTGCTGATGACAGCAGCGGAGATAGGATTTTACCTCTGGGAAGAATAACGGAGAGCAGGAGGCAGCCCTCTGCCATTCTACATCAATTGCTTGCCACGGCCCTGGCTAATCTTTTTAGCGAGTCAAAGCAGACGGCGTGTTACAGAAGGTCTCTGAATAACTCGATTGGAAGACAGCTCAAGCTATGGCAAGCTGACTTTCACTCAGTGCCTTAGCCAAAATTTGAATGTAGACTTTTATTAGAGTTGAAAACTTACTCTTGTAAGTCATCATGGCCTCTGATCTCTTTTAAAGACACTGAAAAACGGTCTTCTTCGAGGCTTCTCTCCTGTATGCACATCTCTCTCTCTCCAATTAGACCTCAGTCCATTAGGTATTACTAATCCACATATCTGTGAACTGCAAAATAACCTATTTCTACAAGCAGCAAAGCAACCCAGCAAGAACTCACATACAAAAATTGAGCACAACCAGATTAACACAAAAATAGGAAATTTGACTTTTAGTAGCCTTAGAGCATCTTACCTTTTAAGCAAGCAAGTCAGTGAAAAAGAAGGACTTTCAAAAGCCAGCCTCTGACAGACTTTGCTGTAGCAGTTCGAGATTTTTTCTGTCCCTAGCAAACTCCTCCGCCTTTATCCTGCAGTCTTCCACTCCAGGACACCACAGACAGCCCATTAGCTTAAGCCATCAGCAGAGGTGGGTTGACAGTAAGGCCCTGCACCATGAATGGGGCTACTGAGGTGTAGGCACATCCCTGCCCACTGCTGTGATTGTCCACCTCCAACGTAACTTGAAGCAGAGACGAGGGGCAGGCTGCTGGGGAGAAAGGAGTAAAACGCAGTATTATGTCCAGCCTTGCTCATCTATCAGAGCCCACTTTTATGCCTCATGGGTTCTTGGATGGGATTTCGACCCTTTCAGCCCAGACAGGCACGCCATCGTAAGTACATCTCACCGTTTCATTCACAGGAATGGAAAATGCTGGCAGACAGGTATTTGTTACTGGTGCCAACTCAGAGACTTGTAATTGTTCCATTTTTGACCTCTGCATATTCATTTAGACCCTTTCTCCTGAAAATGCAGGTTTGCACCTCTGCTTCCTTCTACCCTTTGTCACCCTTCCTGATGTCTCTTCCTAGCAATCCCGCACCTCTGCCAGCACACAGTTAAAATGCTTAGGCAATGCCAGTGGTTGTTTGAAATGTACAGGGACAGAAATGATTAGCCCTGTCTAACTTTTTATTTTAATGGAAGTTAGACAAGCCCCGGGCATATTTGCACCTGCAATTGCTTGGACCTTCCACTGTTGCGCTCCGTAGATCTGCTTGTTTCAATTGACCCTAAGGCAGTAACCCTCAGAACGTGTCCATATCATTCTCTTCTTTCTGTTGACACATTTTCAAATCACAGATTTAATGGTCATAATTTTCACATTTAAAAACTCAGACTGTGCAGTTCAGTTCTGTATTTATTTCCAGACAGAAAAACAAAACCTTGTATTGTCTAAATTACCTAAGCTACAGCTAAATTAGCTAAACGAGTGTGTTGGGTTGTTTGCTTTTTTTTCTCAGACTTTAGTATTTCCACTACTAACTAGTAGCAATAGGATTCACGCATGCAAAGAACCCACACAAAACTGGGCCTTTGTGTTATTCAGTCACCAGTAAAAAAGTTCCAGGCACAAAGAGTTAACAGAAGGAAGAATAGGGAGGAAAGGTGATGGAGGAATCATCATCATCAAGGAGGTGAATTGGTTTCCCCCAAATCACATAAATCAATACCCATGAATATTTAACTCATGGGAATCCCTTATCATAGACCGTGGTAAAAGTCCTGCTTCTCCCAGGGTCAGATTGTACAGAATTGTCATCAAATATACAGGATTATCCCACAATCTATCATTAAAGAAATAAATTCCCCAACAGTGGGATCATATACAATAATTATTTGCAGAGCTAATCTTTCGTCTAGTGTTGAAATTAGTTCTACTCTGTCAAAAATACGAGTCATGTGAAAGTTCCTGACTGATTGTTTTATGCCTGCCTCGAAGGAGTCTGCGGTACAGACGTTTCAACCTTGAAATCCCCTTTCCACTCCTTTTTTTCCGGCTTTGCTTCACCACCATATATGAAACCTCACCTCTTGGTCAGAATTGCTCCAGCTGAAGAGGACAAGGGATGACTCTGCCCCTCTGGAGCCAGTTAAGAGATATTTTAACTGGAGCATCTTGTGGTAGTTTAAAAAAAAAAAAAATAAAACAAACAAAAACACAGTGGCTATGCATTATTGATTCTGGGGTTTATATGTTACAATTTAGAAAGGAAGAACGGATATTTTTTAAATGCCAAAAAGATCATAATGTTTTTTAGTTTGTTTTTCCTTTGCCAGAGGGACTAAGTGCATGTTCACTTCTTCAGTTCCTCATGTTACAATCTGTTATGTTGTTATTGAAGGCTCAGAAGAAGCTCCTGTTTGCATTTCCTTAATTAGCCTTTAACTTTTTGCGAAGACAGAGAGAAAAGATTTCAATGAGTTTTAAAGACTGGTATTTCTGCAGCAACAGTCATAAACGGGGATTACATAGGTGAGAGTAGACCCTCTGAACAGATGTGTCCTCTGGGAAAACGAGTCATGGCTATAGTGCCAGAAACCAGTTGCTGCAGATTTGAGGAGTGGTGTCTTTCTATTGCAGAATGAAACATCCTTCTGCTGCAACCACCCTGCCCTTTACCCATATCTTCAAAGAGGATTGTATTTGAATGCAATCGATAAGCATTTTATGGAACCTGCACGTCTTTCTTTTTCAGAGAAGGCAGTCTCAGAGCCCTACGAAAGGAATATCCTAATTTGCTTTATAATCAAATAACTGACTCTTACTGTGGATACCATGAATATGTTCATTTAGGCCATCAAGTAGCAGGGTATATAAGCTCGTAATTGACTTTAATATGTGAAATGTAACATTGGCTAGAGTTTCACAGGTTTGATAACATCAGAGTAATGTATGAAATGATATGACAGGCACAAATTGGAATCTAGAAAGTGACCATACTGGGTCCAATTTCCTCTCTACCCAGTATTCTCTCCTTTCCAGCCACTATCAGATCCTTTACGGCAGTCTTTCTCATACTGTCAGTCACAAATTCAAAGAAACTCAAGAAGGATTAGAAAAATCTTACCCCCTCCCTCTCCCTGCAAGAAAAAAAAAAAGGTAAATAATTATAAAACTAAATTCTGAAAAAGAAAAGGATACAACTTAAGAAAGTTTATTGCTGGCAGTAGGTCAGTCCTCACGGGTGGTGGAATGAAAAGTAGTTGTAATTATCAACTCCACATGTTTGTAGTCATTAGGGATTGCTAACTACCTTTAATCATGGCTGTGGTTCAGTTCCCCCAGGGCACGGGAGCAAGCATTTACACCTGCAGCCAGTAATTACAGCTACTTTCACTTCCCTGCCATGAAGGGATGGAGTTGCTTCTGGCAGTGAGCATTTGGGAAAGGTAATGGTCCAGAGGCTGTGCATACAGCCAGGCCCAAAGGAGGGATGGTTTGCAAAACAGTTGGGATGCCTCACTTTAAAACATAGGAATAACGTAGGTACTCAAAAGGGAGTTAAAACAATCCTCACCTTAAGTCTCATCTAGACCTCTAAAAGTTGAAGACTAGCTAGAACCATGAAGTGAAGGTTGATATCGTTTCATACCGTGATATGCTAATTTCCAAATGCAGTGTTCTTAGAAAAAAGAAAAAAGCTAAATTCTTGCTGTGGAACACCTCATCCCCTACATGATGTTTTATACTTGTGTATACACAGCCCTTTTCTAAGAGGCATAAAATGTTAATACGTTTATATTAAAAGAAAGCCAATATTTTATTTTTCACCATAAAAATAACGTTTAAATTAATACTACACTTCTGACATTTTAAATTTAACTTTATATCAATTAAATTAGCATATTTTTTTGTTTTCATCAGCATTTCATTGTTATCATAGAATCCCAGAATGGTTTGGGTTGGAAGGGACTTCAAAGATCATCTAGTTCCAACCCCCCTGCCATGGGCAGGGACACCCTCCACTACACCAGGTTGCCCAAAGCCTCATCCAACCTGGCCTTGAACACTGCCAGGGATGGGGCAGCCACAGCTTCTCTAGGCAAGCTCTTCCACTGCCTCACCACCCTCACAGTGAAAAATTTCTTCCTTAGATGCAATCTAAATCTCCCCTCTTTCAGTTTAAATCCATTGCCCCTTGTCCTATCACTACATGCCCTTGTAAGAAGCCCCTCTCCAGCTTTCCTGTAGGCCCCCTTTAGGTACTGGAAAGCTGCAATAAGATCACCCTGGAGCCTTCTCTTCTCCAGGCTGAACAGCCCCAACTCTCTCAGCCTGTCTTCATAGCAGAGGTGCTCCAGCCCTTGGATCATCTTCGTGGCCCTCCTCTGGACTTGTTCCAGCAGCTCCATGTCCTTCTTGTGTTGGGGACTCCAGAGCTGAACACAGTATTCCAGGTGGGGTCTCACAAGAACAGAGTAGAGGGGCAGAATCACCTCCCTCGACCTGCTGCCCACGCTTCTTTGGATGCAGCCCAGGACACGGTTGGCTTTCTGGGCTGCCAGCGCACGTTGCCGGTTCATGTTGAGCTTCTCATCAACCAACATCCCCAAGACCTCTTCCTCAGGGCTGCTCTCAATCCATTCTCTGCCCAGCCTTTTTTGTGCCTGGGAAACACAATTATATGGAAAACACCATGCCCAAGACAACCCTTCATCTTAAATTTTTAAATGCCTTGAAGAAAGGAAATGTCAGCTATTTGTAAAAATGAAAGTATATTTAAAACTTTTCTCACATAAATCGGCCAAAATATTTTCTACTCAAAACTTCCAGCAGTGTGAGTTGAGGATTTTGCCTTTCAAAGATGAAATGGGTAGTCTTCCACTCAAAAGATGAAAACTTTTGGAAGTGATATGAACTAAAATGGGCAGAAGGAAACAGCTAGAACAAGCAGGACAGAAGATTTTATTTAATGTATAGGGACCATTATGACTATACGTATTTATTCATGGAAGTATAGATTGTGAGTATACATATATTTGTTCCTGCATACATATACACATTGTTGTGCAAGCATATACATACTGATAGTGCCTATGGGGTCCCTTTGCCCATGACACAACCGTCACAACTCCGTTTGGTTGCTGGTGGCTGGGCTGTGTGCCCAGGGGCAGGCACACTCCTCCGTCTGCCAGAGATGGACTCCTGCTGCAGTTTTGGTGGAGTCATAGAATCATAGAATCATTTGGTTGGAAGAGACCCTCAAGATCATCAAGTCTAACCATTCACCCTGCATTGTAAGGGTCCCTAAACCATGTTCCTCAACGTCAAATCCACGTGGTTTTTAAACACCTCCAGGGATGGGGACTCCACCTCCTCCCTGGGCAGCCTGTTCCAATACCTCACAACCCTCTCTGTAAAGAAATTCTTCCTGATATCTAACCTAAATTTCCCCTGTCGCAACTTGAGGCCATTCCCTCTTGTTCTGTCATTCATAACGTGGGAGAAGAGACTGACCCCCATCTCCCTACATCTTCCTTTCAGGTAATTGTAGAGAGCGATAAGGTCCCCCCTGAGCCTCCTCTTCTCCAGACTAAACAATCCCAGCTCCCTCAGCCGCTCCTCATTGGACAAGTTCTCTAAACCCTTCACTAGTTTCGTTGCTCTTCTCTGAACCCACTCCAGCACCTCAATGTCCTTCTTGAAGTGAGGGGCTCAAAACTGGACGCAGTACTCCAGGTGTGGCCTCACCAG